>NC_069499.1:171981428-172181428 GCF_027579735.1 Bombina bombina | reverse complement strand
CAATAATTAAACTAACTAATAGATTGAGAAGCAGTCAGTGTCAGTTACCTTGTATTACCAGATAATAACTAAATTCTGAGTATAGATTGCAGACATAAAGCAATCCAAAGCTCTAGAGCCAATGACAAAATACATCAGACTGATAATACAGCTAATCAACTGATTGCGAATCAGTACAAGTCCATCATTTTGTATTTCCAGACAAGAATTCAATTCCAAGCAATGATTGTGGATACTAGATAATTGAAACAAATGAGCCAATGGTAAAAGACATTTAGTAACCAAAAGGATAAAAATCTGGGTACTTCACCTATATTTACCTCCATAAATAATTGTACTATCTTGTATTACTTGATAATAATTAAAATCAAAGTACAGATTGCAGACACAAAAGCAATCTAAAGCACATGAGCCTATGATAAAAGACATTAAGCTACCAATAAAGTTAAACAACTACTGTGAATTGGTAAACGCTCACAATTTAGTAATTCCAAAGAAAATAATACTAACCCAAGTAATGATCGCAGATACAAGGCAATCTAAATATATGAGCCAATGATAAAAGACATCCAACAACTAAAAGTACAAAATACGGGTACTTTACCGACATTTATTTTTATAAATAACTGCTTATTCATTGAGCTCAATCTGTTATTATTTTTTCTCACTCTAATTTAGTGTACTATTATAAACAAGAGAAAAATATAACAAACTCCAGAATACCAACCTGATAAACCCAAAAAGTATCCAATTCATTACTGAGTTATAGTGATACTCAGGGAAATACCCACACATACTTATTCTTTTGTCTTCTCCCAGGAGATTTAAATACATTCCATTTCCACATTATTTAGACATTATTGTGACCAGATTCTCACACCTCTTAATTTAATAACACTGTTAACAGTGAGTTATGTAACTGACTCGTTCTATTGGCCCACTCTTTTTGTGTTTTTTAACGTTTTATGTTGTGTGTTCTGTTTTTTAATGAAACTAATAAAGGTTAAATTTTAATTTAAATCACCAACTTCACCCTACTACTGGTGCTCTAATCATAAATTCAGTCGATTATAGACTTTGGGGAGAATGAAGTGCTAAAGAAATGCATACTTTCTCAACTTCTATGTTGATCCTGTTCTTTATGAACCAAACTTGATCCAGTCAGATAGAAGTAAAACTTATGTTTATAACAGTGTAAACACTGTGTAATAAAACCAGGTTGAATATACTGTTATCCATGTATATAATGTTTGGCCAAATGAAGAGAAGGATACCTGACCTAGCTACTTCTCACTCACTTCAGTACCGCCGCCGGAGCCGATCTCTCTGGCAATCTGGGTGGGTGGGCGTGACGTCACTCACGTTGCTCATTCTCAATTGTTTTTCCAGTGACTCCAGTCACGAAGCGCCAGCATCCACACCACAACCACATGATCTGTTTGTTGTTTGATTCCCTCTCAGAGAGTCTGCTCTACCACCGCTGTCCTACTGCGCCTCCAGGCTGCACGTCACTGACTGTTTGTGCACGTGATGTGCTGCCGATGCGATCATGTGCAAGTGAGCTCAGTGGCCTGCCTGTCTTCACACAAAAGTCTGTTTTCGTTTATGACAGTAGGAACTGTCTGGAAATGAGTATGACTGTCCTGAGTCTGAGACAGTTAGTGTGCTGCAGTATGCCAGCCCATCACTGTGCGCTCACTGTTACTGCGCTGTACACACAGAAATAATTAAAAAAAGAAATTTCAAACATAACATTAGTTATGCTGGCCACTGCTTTGCCAGCTAATGCCGGCATCAAGGCAGATCCGGTGCCCCCCTGCTGGAGGCCCTAAGGCGGCCGCCGAGGCTGCATATACTGTAGCACCGGCCCTGCCGTGTAATGTCTTCAATCAGACAACTGTAGCTACCTGGGAAATTAAGATACATTAAATAAAGTACACATTTTTGGAAAGTACACCCCTTGGCGCATCAAATGAGGGGCTATATGTATTGCTAGCACAAAAATAGACAATGTAATAATAAGTGAAATATGGCTCTTTGCTTAGAATTTTTTTTTAAGCAATGCAACTTATTCCATTAATTGCTGCGTACCCCAAATTAATGCTAGAAACACTTGTAGACACTCATTTGATGCACAAAGGGGTGTACTTTCAGCAAATGTGTGCTTTGTGTACCCCATTTTAATTTCTCAGGTGGCTAGAACTGTTTAATTGCTGAAACCAGTACAGTCAATTCTAAGATGCTGTTTCTGATAATTTATTAAATTGACATGCCTGCAATAAAACAATGGAAAAGAACAGTGAAATGTTCTTAAATGCTGCTTATTTCAGACATGTTACCTACTACAATATATATCCACACAGGTTTTGATGACAGAGATTAGAAAAATAAAATGACATACTATTATTTATTTAGTCAGGAGTAAAAAAATACACTTTTCACATTTTATGTGCTATTTTTTAAACCTAGTAAAACATACACATATAATAAAGGTATAGACAGTTTTTTTAAAAATACCAGTCTAAGTGAAGGTCAAAGAGAGTATATATTGATGGTTATACGGTATCTACTTGAACACAATTTCTTTTTCTTTGAGGGAAATTTCTACCTCCAAAGATGTGGCACGGCAATGGGGGCAAAATTTGCCCCATCATACGCCAACCTTTTTTTAGGTTGGTGGGAAGCCGTGCACATCTTTGGAGGTGGAAATCCCTTCAGGTCATGTATTAAGATCTATAAGAGATTTATAGATGACCTGCTGTTTGTTTGGACTGGCAGTAAAGAGGAGGCAACACTGTTTGTTGATTATCTGAATCACAATGGAGTGAATCTGAAATTCACTATGGAATTTAACAAAGATAAGATAAACTATTTGGATGTATCCCTAATAGGGACAAGTAATATGAAAATTGAAAGCCAACTTTATAGGAAACCTATTTCAAAGAATACGTTGCTACATGCAAAAAGTAATCATCCAGTGCATGTTCCATTTGCAATAGCGAAGGGACAGTTTCTAAGGATAAAATGCAATTGCGCTAAGCATGAGAATTATAAGAGTGAGTGTGAGTTACTTACACAAAAGCTGAAGGAAAGAGGATACTCAGAGTTATAAAAAGGGCAAGATTACAAGCTGATCAATGTGATCGTAAGGATTTGCTGAAAGATAGACCTAAACAATTAGGTTTGGAAGATGATAAGTCAACATTTGTAATGAACTACAGCAATCAATATTCGACTGTCTGTAAGATAGTTAGGAAACATTTACCTATCCTTCCAGCTGACGAAAAACTAAAACCCTTTATAAATGAGGGATGTAGATTCTCATATAGACGTGCTAGAACCTTAGGTAATATTTTGTCACCTACCCAATTACCCCAAGTCAATACAGATTTAGGAAGTTTGTGGCTTAGGCATAAGGGAACCTTTAAAAGTGGCAAAAAACTGTGCAAAGCTTGCAATTTTGTACAAGTAACGGATAAATTTGCTTCCTATGTCACTAATAAGGAATACACAACATCACAATGTATTAATTGTTCTATATATTGATGGTTATACGGTATCTACTTGAACACAATTTCTTTTTCTTTGAGGGAAATTTCTACCTCCAAAGATGTGGCACGGCAATGGGGGCAAAATTTGCCCCATCATACGCCAACCTTTTTTTTAGGTTCGTGGGAAGCCGTGCACATCTTTGGAGGTGGAAATCCATCCAGGTCATGTATTGAGATCTATAAGAGATTTATAGATGACCTGCTGTTTGTTTGGACTGGCAGTAAAGAGGAGGCAACACTGTTTGTTGATTATCTGAATCACAATGGAGTGAATCTGAAATTCACTATGAAATTTAACAAAGATAGGATAAACTTTTTGGATGTATCCCTAATAGGGACAAGTAATATGAAAATTGAAAGCCAACTTTATAGGAAACCTATTTCAAAGAATACGTTGCTACATGCAAAAAGTAATCATCCAGTGCATGTTCCATTTGCAATAGCGAATAGTTTCTAAGGATAAAACGCAATTGCACTAAGCATGAGAATTATAAGAGTGTGAGTTACTTACACAAAAGCTGAAGGAAAGATGATACTCAAATAGAGTTATAAAAAGGGCAAGATTACAAGCTGATCAATGTGATCATAAGGATTTGCTGAAAGATAGACCTAAACAAGTAGGTTTGGAACATGATAAGACAACATTTGTAACGAACTACAGCAATCAATATTCGACTGTCTGTAAGATAGTTAGGAAACATTTACCTATCCTTCTAGCTGACAAAAAACTAAAACCCTTTATAAATGAGGGATGTAGATTCTCATATAGACGTGCTAGAACCTTAGGTAATATTTTGTCACCTACCCAATTACCCCAAGTCAATACAGGTTCAGGAAGTTTGTGACTTAGGCATAAGGGAACCTTTAAATGTGGCAAAAATTGATGCAAAGCTTGTGATTCTGTACTAGGGATGGGCGAATGTTTCGCAACATTCGAAAAACGGCACGAAATTTAACATATTCGTTCGTTCGAATCGAATTTAGAATGTTTACATAACATTCTAACATTCGATTTTCGAATGTTTGGTTTCGAATTTTACGATTACATTCGAAAATATTCGAATTCGAAAAATTCGAATTTAGATTGTAATAGTATTTCTAATGCTTTTTCTTTAAATGTAATATTCGAATTATGCAATATTCGAATTCGAAAAATTCGAATTTAGATTGTAATAGTATTTCTAATGCTTTTTCTTTAAATGTAATATTTGAATTATGCAATACGTGTATTCGAATTCGAAAAATTCGAATTTAGATAGTAATAGTATTTCTAATGCTTTTTCTTTAAATGTAATATACTAATTATGCAATATTCGAATTCGAAAAATTCGAATTTAGATTGTAATAGTATTTCTAATGCTTTTTCTTTAAATGTAATATTCGAATTATGCAATATGTGTATTCGAATTCGAAAAATTCGAATTTAGATTGTAATAGTATTTCTAATCCTTTTTCTTTAAATGTAATATTCGAATTATGCAATACGTGTATTCGAATTAGAAAAAATTTGAATTTAGATTGTAATAGTATTTCTAATGCTTTTAAATGTAATATTCGAATTATGCAATATTCGAATTCGAAAAATTCGAATTTAGATTGTAATAGTATTTCTAATGCTTTTTCTTTAAATGTAATATTCGAATTATGCAATACGTGTATTCGAATTCAAAAAATTCGAATTTAGATTGTAATAGTATTTTTAATGCTTTTTCTTTAAATGTAATATTCGAATTATGCAATACGTGTATTCGAATTCGAAAAATTCGAATTTAGATTGTAATAGTATTTCTAATGCTTTTAAATGTAATATTCTAATTATGCAATATTCGAATTCGAAAAATTCGAATTTAGATTGTAATAGTATTTCTAATGCTTTTTCTTTAAATGTAATATTCGAATTATGCAATACGTGTATTCGAATTCGAAAAATTCGAATTTAGATTGTAATAGTATTTCTAATGCTTTTTCTTTAAATGTAATATTCGAATTATGCAATATTCGAATTTGAAAAATTCAAATTTAGATTGTAATAGTATTTCTAATGCTTTTTCTTTAAATGTAAAATTCGAATTACGCAATACGTGTACTCGAATTCGAAAAATTCGAATTTAGATTGTAATAGTATTTCTAATGCTTTTTATTTAAATGTAATATTCGAATTATGCAATACGTGTATTCAAATTCGAAAAATTCGAATTTAGATTGTAATAGTATTTCTAATGCTTTTTCTTTAAATGTAATATTCGAATTATGCAATACGTGTATTCGAATTTGAAAAATTCGAATTTAGATTGTAATAGTATTTCTAATGCTTTTAAATGTAATATTCGAATTATGCAATATTCGAATTCGAAAAATTCGAATTTATATTCGAATTCGAAAAATTAGAATTTATTTTCGAATTCGAAAAATTCGAAATTCGAATGTAGACATTCGATATAATTATAAACATTTGAATTCGAAAGTGACATTCAAAAACTGTAAATAAAATTCGATTTTCGAATTTTTAAGAATATTCGTTCTTATCGACATTCGAATTTAGGTAATAACATTCGTTCTACATTCGAAATTCGAAAATTTGCACATTCGCCCATCCCTATTCTGTACAAGTAACGGATACATTTGCCTCCTATGTCACTAATAAGGAATACACAACATCACAATTAGTGATGTCGCGAACTGTTCGCCGGAGAACAGTTCCCGGTGATCTTAGCTTGTTCGCGTTCGCCGCGGCGGGCGAACATATGCGATGTTCGATCCGCCCCCTATTCGTCATCATTGAGGAAACTTTGACCCTGTATCTCACAGTCTGCAGACACATTTGAGCCAATCAGCAGCAGACACTCCCTCCCAGACCCTCCCAGCTCCTGGGCAGCAGACATTTTAGATTCATTACGATCCTGCATTCTTAGTGAGAGGAGGTTTAGTGCTGCTGCTGTTGATTTTATAGGGAAATAGATAGCTAGGCTAGTGTATTCAGTGTCCACTACAGTTCTGAAGGACTCATCTAATCTCTGCTGTAAGGAAAGCACCCCAAAAAGCCCTTTTTAGGGCTAGAACTTCAGCCAAAAAAGCCCTTTTAGTCTTTATTATTATTATTATTATTTTATTGCATTTGCCTGCCTGTCAGCCTGTGTGTAAGGCTCACAGCATATACTGTGATTAATTGCTCTGTGCCACCACTGATATCTGGTTAACATTAGTGTAAATTTAAAAAAAAAAAAAACTTTTACATCATTTTGCTAGTGTAATCTAATTTCATTTTCCATCAGGCCTGTGTGTCAGGCCCACATCATATACTGCGATTAATAGCTCTGTTTTCCACCACTTATATCTGGTGTAACATTAGTGTAAATTAAAAAAAAAAAAACTTTTACATCAGTCTGCTATTGTTATTTAATTTTAGTTGCCAGGCCAGCGTGCCACTAGTGCCAGCCTGTGTAAGGGCCTAAGGGAACATTAGTGTAAATTAAAAAAAAAAACCTTTTACATCAGTCTGCTATTGTTATTTACTTTTAGTTGCCAGGCCAGTGTGCCACTATTGCCAGCCTGTGTAAGGGCATATTGCATCTTTTGATCTATGTTATTCGTACCTATCAAATGTATATTGCATCTTTTGATCCATGTAATTCATATCTATCAAATGTATATTGCATCTATTGATCTATGTTATTCGTACCTATCAAATGTATATTGCATCTTTTGATCCATGTAATTCATATCTATCAAATGTATATTGCATCTATTGATCTATGTAATCTATGGATCTATCTATCAAATCTATCAATCTCGTGGCCGGACTGTTTTGTGACAGGAACTTGTGTTTCGGCCAAATTTGAAGTAGGAGGACAGACATGGGGGCCTAGTTATCAAAATGTCTACTTGAAATCCGCCGGAAATCCGCGTCGTACACGTCGCGAACTGGCTTCGCCTCAGTTATCAAAGTGTCTAAATCGGACGAAGTTGATTTTTGTGACGTAACATACGATTCGGCGCTTTCAATTCGACACAGATCGGTTTGAGTCGAAAACCTCTGGAAAAGTTGCGGATTCCAATGCTTTCGCCCTGCTCTTCGACACAATTAGAAGCTTTCTGATAGTTATCAAAAAGTCTTATCCGACGCAGCGTACCTCATTTTCAATCCGCCGCCTCAGAGGTCGCGGATCCTATAGTAGTCAATGGGAGTCTGGTAGCTGCTCGAGTCGATCATGTCACCTAATAAAACTCTATGGAAAACAATTTTTTTTTTTTTTTTCCACTTCTTACAGTTTAGGGAACTGAAAAACACATGCACACAAAGGATAGGAAAAGAATGAAAAACAATGCACAGCAAATGTTATAATTTTGAAAATGAAAAACACATGCACACAAAGGATAGGAAAAGAATGAAAAACAATGCACAGCAAATGTTATAATTTTGAAAATGAAAAACACATGCACACAAAGGATAGGAAAAGAATGAAAAACAATGCACTGCAAATGTTATAAATTTTTATATTGTAGCTATATTAGGGTTTATTTTAAAAGTAAGTATTTAGTTTTAAATAGGATTCATTTAGTTCATAATAGAAATATTATTTAGATTTATTTAATTAATATTTAAGTTAGGGGGGTGTTAGGGTTAGTGTTAGACTTAGGTTTAGGGGTTAATAAATTTATTACAGTGGCGGTGGTGTAGTGGGGGGCAGGATAGGGGTTAATAGGTATAATTTAGGTGGCAGCGGTGTCCGGGAGTGGCGGTTTAGGGGTTAATACATTTATCAGAGTTGCGGCAGGGTCTAGGAGCGGCGGTTTAGGGGTTAATACATTTATCAGAGTTGCGGCAGGGTCTAGGAGCGGCGGTTTAGTTTAGGGTTTAATAAATTCATTTAGTTGCGGGGGGCTTCCGGGGGCGCCGGTATAGGGGGTAGAACAGTGTAGTTAGTGTGAGTGCTTAGTGCCAGGCTAGCAATAAAGCTGGGAAAAAGCCGAAGAGCAGCGAGATCAAATGAGTGATAACTCTCACAGTCCGCTGCTCATCGCCCCGCAGCTTTTTGACAGCTTTATTTGATAACTTAAGCGAAATTTTTCAGGTTCACGGCGGCGATGTGAGGCGAGCTTAGGCAGCGTATTGGGCCGGCGAAGGCAGGAAAGTTGACACGTTGATAACTACCCTCCAATATGTGCTATGTATTTTTAAATAGATATTCCTATATATCTGTTTGTATCTATACCTACATATAATCATATATATATATATATATACAGTATGTATACACATATATATATTACCAAAAATCTATTAAATAAATGTAGAAATATATATTTAAGAATTAAAATATACTTCTATGTGAAGAACATTGGAATGTGAAGTATTCATATTTCATGTCTGATTGAGCACACTTGGTTCAACATGATCGGGTTAGTGTGAGTATGGGTTTTAGTTAGTCCCCCCCCCCAGTTTTTGCACTCCATTGAACTCTATGGGAGAATACGTTAACGCATTTGCAATATTCAAAGTTCTACTTTTTGCGTGCGTCGGGTTAGTGCTTGTGCGCAATCTTTTTACTTTCAACATATAATACGAGTGCAACCCTACTCACAAAAATAGTTTTTAGTAAAAGTTATAACAGTTTTAGTGTTAACATTTTACTCTGCACGTGGATTTGAATCATAGCTGGATAGTCTCATTTTTAATGGTGCTGCTGCTCAGAGTGCCAATGGGGCTTGTATCATGTCAGCAATAAACAAATTTAGGGGTGGATTTATGAAGCAGCGGTAGCTGCTTCCGACCCACTCTGCTTCAGTTAAGAAGCAGCGGTCCTAAGACTGCTCCTTAACTCTTCCGTCACCTCTGAGGAGGCGGACAGCAATCAGTCCGAATACGATTGGGTAGATTGACACCCCTTGCTAGCAGCCGATTGGCTGCAAATCTGCACTCTGAGCAAGTGCTATGTTTAAAATGATGGTGCACGGAGCATACTAAAATACACTTTAGAAATAGCTACTGTATAGCTTTATAGCGTATAATAGAAACATTTTTGCTAATACATGTATATTGCAAAAATACTTCTATTAAAAACTGAAATGACGCATGTGCATTCCAGTTTTGGCAGGAATGTATTTTTATGGCTTCTCAGATATGGATCTGTAGACCCTTTGTGCTTAGAAGCTGACCATAACAGGAGTAATTATTTCCTCAATAAAACACTGAAATAGGTGTTTACATGCAAAAAATATGAGCTACAAAAAATGGTTAGGTTATTATGGAGTTAAATAGCATTATGTATTAATGTTTGACATAAATGTTAATCAAATAAGCATTACTTATGTAAACGCCCAGTGTATTAAAAAGAGCTTCACTTGTCACTTGATCCCAGATCGCATGAGTATAACCACACTGAACAGCACAAGCCTATCAAGCATTCAGGCACCATGAAAACCATCAGCTGTCTTTTTCTCTTCCTCTTTTGTGTTGGGACATTCGGATCTCGTATGTATCAGAAGATTTCCTGTCTCATTGTATCTTTAGGAAACTGTGTAGCTGATATAAATGATGAAAGATTAGAGATTACACAATTACAATTACTCCCATTTACAAAAATCCCATTTTAAAAAATAATCATTTCAGAAGTTATGAAGCAGCGGTCTTAAGACTGCTGCTCCATTAGCTGTCCGGATACGATCGGGTTGATTGACACCCCCTGCTAGCAGCTGCGAATCTCCAGGGGACAATATGGCACCAGCATGATACGCTACATCGTATCATGTCTGCTCGCACTATAATAAATTGACCCCATTATCTCAAAGATTTTGTATTTTATAATTATATTGTTTTAGACAGTATGTTTTACCAGTTTGTGTGCTTATACAATGCAAATCAGGCGTTATTTCTGATATAATGGCCTATATTTAACAAAGGTCTTGCGGACCTGATCCGACAGTGCGGATCAGGTCTGCAAGACCTCGCTGAATGCGGAGAGCAATACTCTCTCCGTATTCAGCATTGCACCAGCAGCTCACAAGACCTGCTGGTGCAACGCCGCCCCCTGCAGACTCGCGGCCAATCGGCCACCAGCAGGGGGGTGTCAATCAACCCGATCGTACTCGATCGGGTTGATTTCCGGCGATGTCTGTCCGCCTGGTCAGAAGAGCTTGTTAAATAGAGGCCATTGACTTATAATGGGAAAAAATGCAATTGTAACAAAAATAACTAAAAAAAATAATAAACTAATCAAGTTTGACTATAGGGGCAATAGGTGATTGTATTATTTGTGTACTAAATGGTAAAATGTTTCTTAAGATATGTGTTTTATCCAAAATGTAGAATTTCTTTTATAGACACGCTGCTTAGTTTTCTGAGGATTTTTGTAATGGCTGTAACTGTTATGAACCATAAAAACTATTGCTGAAATCGCAGAAAGAATAATAAATAAGAAAATCCACCTTATAATGTAAAAAACATCTTCCATTCTATATAATTTTACTAAACAATGATTTGTAAGATATATATATTTTACCTAAAGTACTGAAATTTAAGTATAAAGCTTTTAATCTTCAGGCACTAAAAAGGATGTTCCTTTGTTTAAATTAGATTTTTTTTTTCACATTTGAGCCACAAGTATGTCGCTATTGACCATAAGCAATGGATACTGCAGTATCCATTCTGTACAAATACAAATTTCTGTACAAATTTCAATGTGAAATGAAACAGCTTAAAGTTTAAGGGGTAGAAAGCTCAGAATTTAATTGTTCGTGGATGCATTTCAATTTTAGATAGAAACATTTTTACAATATACTTTCATTAGAAAAAAATCTCCTAGTAAAATGCAGAAGTTTCAGTGTCATACACACACATACTATGGGCCTGATATTTAAAACCTTGCCGCTCAGGTGAGATATTCTAAGAAGTCTTGTCAGTACGGCAAACATTTAGGGGACGAATTATCATTGTGCGAGAGGACATGATCCTATATTGCAGATCATGTCTGCTGCACATCGATAAATGCCAACAGCATACGCTCTCATCATTTATCATTTATCATTTACCAATCGGCCGCTAGCAGGGGGTGTCAACCAATCGGGTTGATTTCCGGTGATGTCTGTTCGCCGCCGCAGAGCAGGTGGACAGGTTATGGAGCAGCGGTCTTTAGACCACTGCTTCATAACTTGTGTTTCCGGCGAGCCTGAAGGCTCGCCAGAAATCCAGGACATCATGCTCCATACGGTGCTTGATAAATATGCCCCTTAGAAACACAAATTTGAATTTGAGACATGTTTGTGTTGCTATGTAGTGTTCTTTATGTGAAACAGAGACTACATAACAATACAAGGTTTTAAAAAAATCCCACAGATTTAGCGTGATTTCTCTCCATACCACTGAGGTTTTTAATAGCTCTATGTTTAATTAGAGTATCAGGATTCAAACACCATGCTTGCTCAGAAAACTGGCAGTGGTGTGTGTCAGTAAAGACTTAATTTATATGGTACAAGCCACTGCTGACTAAGAATGTGTGCTGTTTGTATCTCGATCCTCTAGTTACACGTAGCATATGTGTGTATGACACTGAAACAGTAATAAATGTCACTAGAGGCATTTTGCTTATGGAAGTATATTGTAAATTGCATCCATGTACATTTCACTGTTGGCTTTCTATCCATCTAATATTGTATATGGAACAAATGTTTTAGCACTTTTTTGCACTTCTGTAAGTATGATAGAACACTCATGGCACTGGGATTGTGGATGGGATCTCTATAAGCCATGTCAATGTGAGTACCTAATTTTGGGGTTAGTGTTAATGTTTTTATTTTTGGGGGGTGTTTTTTTTTTAGATTAGGACATTTTTTTTTTTAATGGCCACTTAAGGGCAATTCACATACGAATGCCCCTTTAGGGGCAATGGGTAGATTAGTTTCTTTTAGAGTTAGGTCTTTTTTATTTTGGAGGGTTGAGTGAGTAGGGGGTTTTACTGTTAGGGGGTCATTTTTTTTTTTAATGTAAAGGAGCTGATTTCGCAATGCCCTACAAAAGCCCCTTTAAGGGCTGTTGGTAGTTTATTGTTAGATTAGGGGTGTTTTTATTTTGAGGTGACTTTTTTGTTTTTATAGGGGTATTAAATTAGGTTTAATTTTTTTATTTTGGATAATTTTGTTTATTATTTTTTGTAAACTTAGATTTTTTTATTTTTCAGGTTTTTTTGTAAGCTTAGTTTTTGTATAGTGTTGAGTATTTGCAACGTGGGTGTTTGGCAGTTTAGGGGTTAATTGGTTTAGTTTAGTATTTTTGATGTGGGTGCAGCGGATTAGGGATTAATAATTTTATTTAGGTGGCAGAATAGGGGATAATAGGTATATTGTAGTGTTGGCGATGTAAGTGGGCGATGAATTAGGGTTTAATAGGTTTATTTAGTGTTGGCGATGCGGGTGGGCGGCGAATTAGGGGTTAATAGGTTTATTTAGTGTTGGCGATGTCGGGGGACGGAGGTTTAGGGTTTAATAACTTTATTTAGTGTTTGTGATGTCGGTGGTGGCGGATTAGGGGTATTTAGACTAGGGGTTTATGTTAGGGTGTTAGGTTTATAATAATCAAAGTTGGGTAGAACTTAAAGGGATATTCCAGCCAAAATTGAAAACAAAATGGGTGCATTTCAGTATTGAACAGAAGCAATTTTGTAATATACATGCATTAGCAAAAATACTTCTAATAAAAGCTATAGCTGTTTCAAAAGTGTATTTAAGTATGCACCGTGCACCAGCATTTTTAACACAGCACTAGATCAGAGAGCCTTAGGTGCTTGTACCATCTGGTAATGACTCAATTTGTTAATTGCTGACATGATACACGCCCCAGTGATTATCTCAGCAGTTACATTATTTAAAATGTGGGTGCAGTGACAATATCTAGCTATGCTTCACATGCACGTGCAGAGAAAAATGTTAACACTAAAATAGTGATAACTTTTACTAGAAGTATTTTTGCTAATACATGTATATTGCAAATGTGTTTCTATTCAAAGATGTAATTCATCTATGTGCATTTAAATTTTGACTGGAATGTCCCTTTAAGCTCAATTGGACTTGTGTTGTTGTTAAACCTCATCTACAATGTTAACTATGATAACTACCAGCCATGATTATCCACAAAATGTAGAAAAAAAAAAGTTTTGTTATCTGCTTTTATACATATGCTCTGCCCCTTAGCAAAAACTAAAACTCATCTTGTAAACAAAGAAGCTGTTTGTCTTAAGTAAATTATATTCTTAATACCATATTTTTTATTATGGCTTCACTTGATATAACATAATTGATTATGTTTGATGTTTTCTAATGTATTTTAGAAGAAAAGGTGGGTTCCTGCCCCCCAATTGAACCTGGATCCTTTGGCATTTGTGCTTTTACGTGTCACCAGGACAGCAACTGTTTAGGACGTTTGAAATGTTGCCGAACCCCTTGTGGTGGAACATCCTGCCGAGAACCTATATTTTACTAAAAGGTAATAAACTATATATGTATTAACTTATTGTGAAGCTCTGTAGCGTCTTCTATGGTGCGTTACCACCTAGGAGCAGTCTCTTTTAGCCCAAATGTGATTTTCACAGAGGGGAATTTTCCTAAATTATATCAGTTCAATCTGATTTTGCCTAGCAAGGTCAATCCAGCCCCGAAATACCAGGCAATCCTCCTCTGAACAAGGATCATAGCAACCCCAGATGATAAATGCAGGTGTTTTTATGTTTTTGTATGTGTAAATAAGTATGTGCACACATAAATATATACAGTATATGTATGTATATATATATATATATATATATATATATATATATATATATATATATACTGTATATATATATTGTACATACACAAACACACACATTTGAGCACTTCCCTGTCAAATACCCTGAAGCATGCAATATCATTTTTATTTATCTTAAATATCTTTTAATAATCTAGAAATATTTGAAATTCCTTTATTCTTTACTTAGAAGAATATGTTCTTTTAAAAAATAAAAAATAAAATATTTACATACATGTATATACAATATCTATCTATCTGTCTATATATATGTATATATATTTATTTACAGTCATGGCGAAAAATATTGGCGCCACAGCATTACTAGACATTCTCATGTTTATTTAATTTGTTCGTATTGGTATGACACAAAAAGTGGAGAAAATAAGCCAAATCTGACACATTCCATGCAAAACTCCAAAAATGGACTGAACAAAATTATTGACACCCTCAATTTAATATTTGGGGGCCAATTTATCAAGGGCCAGTTGCTAGCGGCTGATTGGCTGCACATCTGCAGGGGGCGGCATTGCACAAACAGTTCACCAGAACTGCTTGTGCAATGTTAAATGCCGACAGCTTATGAGTTTCTTACACCTCTCTACTAGAATTTTGGACCACTCTTCTTTCACCAACTGCTCCAGGTCTCTCAGATTGGAAGGGTTTCTTTTCCCAACTGCTGTTTTGAGATCTCTCCACGGGTGATCTATGGGATTGAGATCTGGACTCATTGCTGGCAAATTCAGGATTCTCCAGTGCTTTGTCTTAAACCATTTCTGGGTGTTTTTTGACTTGTGCTTTGGGTTATTGTCCTGCTGTAAGACCCATGATGGAAACAACTTTCTGACACTGGGCCCTACATTGCACCACAGACTTATTTGGTAGTCTTCAGATTTCATAATGCCATACAAACAGTTAAGACATCCAGTGCCTGAAGCAGCAAAGCAACCCCAAAACATGAATGAACCTCCACCATGTTTGACTGTAGGGACTGTATTCTTTTCTTTAAAAGTCTCATTTTTTTCTGAAAAAGTAGAATGATGGGCTTTGCCAAAAAGTTGCCATTTTGTTTTGTCTGTCCACAGCACATTCTCCCAAAAGGATTTTGGCTTCCTCAGGTAAGGTTTGGCAAACTCCAATCTGGCTTTTTTATGTTTCTGCGTCAACAGTGGGGTCCTCCTGGGTCTTCTACCATAATGTCCCTTTTTTATTCAGAGGGTGACGTAAAGTGCAAGCTGACATATTTGTAATCTGTGCCTGAAGGTCAGCTTGAATTTGTCTGGAAGTTAATCAAGGTTCTTTATCCACCATTCGAACAATCCTACATTGCAAGCTTTGAACAATCTTTCTCTTCCACGTCCAAGGAGATTACTGTGCCATGGGCTTTATATTTCTTGACAATGTTGTGCACAGTGGATACAGGATCATTAAGACCTTGATGTTGTCCATGCTTTTCCATAATTTTTGTTCTCAAATCCTCAGGCAATTCTTTGCTGCTCTTTCTCTTCTCCATGCTCAGTGTGGCACACAGAGACACACAACAGAAGTTTGAGTACATTTTTTGCCATTTTAACTGATTGTCGGTGAGATTTCTATATTGTCAGCACCTGTTAATTGATACAGGTGAGTTTAATTACAAATTACAATTTTGAGATGGTGGCAATAATTTTGTCCAGTCCATTTTTGGAGTTTTGCGTGGAATGTGTCAGGTTTGGCTTTTTTTTCTCCACTTTTTTGTGTCATACCAATACAAACAAAATAAATAAATGTGAGACTGCCTAAACATTTGTAATTGCAACAATTTTCTGGGCAAAGTGGTGCATTATCTGACAGAAATGCAGGGTGCCAATATTTTTGGCCATGACTGTATATATACAGTATATATATATATATATATATATATATATATATATATATATATATATATATATATATAGAGAGATAGATAGATAGATAGATAGATAGATAGATAGATATAAAGAGCAATCCAGTAACAGCACTATTTTATCTTCAATAAAAAGTTATTTTTTTATGATGATATGGGATACAGGATAAAATAGAAAGCAGCTACTTTTTGGCTTGTTCAGCCCTTAATCATGCTATAGTGCTAAGGTATCAGCTTCCTTAAATAGCACCTGTGTGTCTACAATTAAAGGAACATTATACTTGGCATTTCATCAATACATTTAGGGCCAGATTACAAGTGACGTAATATATTAGCGTTACACTATGCAATACCAGCGCATTACAAATTGACAGCTTGTGTTTGCATTCCTGGGATGCATTGAGCTTACAAGACCGTGCGTCCATAGGCTCCAATGGGAGCCTCATTCTGATGCCATTAGAGACAGTATAAGAACCTTGTGCAGCGAAGGGGTAAGTAGAGCAACGATTGCAGCAAATTTTTAAAATATATATGTATATGATTGTATGCATATATCTTTATGTGTTAATATGTGTATATAATAAAATAACAAAGACCCACAAAATAAAAAAATGTCCTACCCTATTCTAAATTACAAAAGTTCAAAGCTCTTTTACCTTACCAGCCCTTACAAGGGCCCTCTGTGAGGCATGCCCCAAAGAATTCAGCTCTTTTGCCTGTAAAAAAAACCCATACAATTAAGGTAGGAAAATTATGATTGGCTGATGGAATCAGCCAATCAGAATCAAGTTCAATCCGATTGGCTGATTCAATCAGCCAATCAGATTGAGCTCGTATTCTATTGGCTGTTCCGATCAGCCAATAGAATGCGAGCTGAATCTGATTGGCTGATCGGATCAGCCAATCGGATTGAACTTGATTCTGATTGGCTGATTCCATCAGCCAATCAGAATTTTCCTACCTTAATTCCGATTGGCTGATAGAATCCTATCAGCCAATCGGAATTCAAGGGACGCCATCTTGGATGACGTCCCTTAAAGGAACCGTCATTCGTCGGAAAGTCGACGGAAGAAGAAGATGGGTCCGCGGTGGAGGTCTTCAAGATGGAGCCGGTCCTCATCGGATGAAGATAGAAGATGCCGCTTGGAAGAAGATGGTTGCCGGTCCGGATCTACTCTTCTTCCCGGATAGGATGAAGACTTTGGACCCTCTTCTGGACTTCTTCAGCCGTCGGATGATGGATGTCTAGCCCCCGCTTGGGCTTGGATGAAGATTTCAGAGCCTGGAACGATCGGTGATACCTGGCATGGTGAAGACAAGGTAGGAAGATCTTCAGGGGCTTAGTGTTAGGTTTATTTAAGGGGGGTTTGGTTTAGATTAGGGGTATGTAGGTGGTGGGTTGTAATGTTGGGGGGTATTGTATGTTTTTTTTTACAGGCAAAAGAGCTGAATTTTTTGGGGCATGCCCCACAAAGGGCCCTTTTAAGGGCTGGTAAGGTAAAAGAGCTTTGAACTTTTGTAATTTAGAATAGGGTAGGGCATTTTTTTATTTTGGGGGTCTTTGTTATTTTATTATGGGGCTTAGAGTAGGTGTAATTAGTTTAAAATTGTTGTAATATTTTTCTAATGTTTGTAAATATTTTTTTATTTTTTGTAACTTAGTTCTTTTTTATTTTTTGTACTTTAGTTAGTTTATTTAATTGTATTTATTTGTAGATATTGTATTTAATTAATTTATTGATAGTGTAGTGTTAGGTTTAATTGTAACTTAGGTTAGGATTTATTTTACAGGTAATTTTGTAATTATTTTAACTTGGTAGCTATTAAATAGCTATTGTACCTGGTTAAAATAATTACGAAGTTGCCTGTAAAATAAATATTAATCCTAAAATAGCTAAGATATAATTATAATTTATATTGTAGCTATATTAGGATTTATTTTACAGGTAGGTATTTAGATTTAAATAGGAATAATTTATTTAATAAGACTTAATTTATTTTGTTAGATAAAAATTATATTTAACTTAGGGGGGTGTTAGTGTTAGGGATAGAATTAGCTTAAGGGGTTAAACAATTTATTAGAGTAGCGGTGAGCTCCGATCGGCAGATTAGGGGTTAATACTTGAAGTTATCTGTCGGCGATGTTAGGGAGGGCAGATTAGGGGTTAATACTATTTATTATAGGGTTATTGAGGCGGGAGTGAGGCGGATTAGGGGTTAATACATTTATTATACTAGCGGTGAGCTCCGGTCGGCAGATTAGGGGTTAATAATTGTAGGTAGCTGGTGGCGACGTTGTGGGGGCAGATTAGGGGTTAATAAATATAATATAGGGGTCGGCGGTGTTAGGGGCAGCAGATTAGGGGTACATAGGGATAACGTAGTTGGTGGCGGTATACGGAGCGGCAGATTAGGGGTTAAAAAATTTAAATATAGTGGCGGCGATGTGGGGGGACCTCAGTTTAGGGGTACATAGGTAGTTTATGGGTGTTAGTGTACTTTAGAGCACAGTAGTTAAGAGCTTTATGAACCGGCGTTAGTCCAGAAAGCTCTTAACTACTGACTTTTTTCTGCGGCTGGAGTTTTGTCGTTAGAGTTCTAACGCTCACTTCAGACACAACACTAAATACCAGCGTTAGAAAGATCCCATTGAAAAGATATGATACGCAATTGACGTAAGGGGATCTGCGGTATGGAAAAGTCGCGGCTGAAAAGTGAGCGTTAGACCCTTTAATGACTGGCTCCAAATACCAGAGGGCGGTAAAAACCAGTGTTAGGAGCCTCTAACGCTGGTTTTTACGGCTACCGCCCAACTCTAGATTTAGAGTTCTGCGGCCAAAGGTGTGCGTTATCTACGCGTGCTTTTTTCCCCCGCACCTTTTAAATACCGCTGGTATTTAGAGTTCACAGAATGGCTGGGTTTTCAATGCGTTAGGCTCCAAAAAGGGAGCGTAGAGCATAATTTAACGCCACTGCAACTCTAGATACCAGCGGTGCTTACGGACACGGACAGCTTCAAAAACGTGCACGATTCCCCCATAGAAAACAATGGGGCCATTTGAGCTGAAAAAAAAAACCTAACACCTGCAAAAAAGCAGCGTTCAGCTCCAAACGCAGCCCCATTGTTTTCTATGGGGAAACACTTCCTACGTCTGCACCTAACACCCTAACATGAACCCCGAGTCTAAACACCCCTAACCTTATACTTATTAACCCCTAATCTGCCGCCCCTGCTATCGCTGACACCTGCATATTTTTTTTAACCCCTAATCTGCCGCTCCTTAAACCGCCGCTACCTACATTATCCCTATGTACCCCTAATCTGCTGCCCCTAACACCGCCGACCCCTATATTATATTTATTAACCCCTAATCTGCCCCCCTCAACGTCGCCTCCACCTGCCTACACTTTTTAACCCCTAATCTGCCGAGCGGACCGCACCGCTACTATAATAAAGTTATTAACCCCCTAATCCGCCTCACTCCCGCCTCAATAACCCTATAATAAATAGTATTAACCCCTAATCTGCCCTCCCTAACATCGCCGACACCTAACTTCAATTATTAACCCCTAATCTGCCGACCGAATCTACTGTAATAAATGGATTAACCCCTAAAGCTAAATCTATCCCTAACCCTAACACCCCCCTAAGTTAAATATAATTTAAATCTAACGAAATAAATTAACTCTTATTAAATAAATTATTCCTATTTAAAGCTAAATACTTACCTGTAAAATAAACCCTAATATAGCTACAATATAATTTATAATTATAGTATAGCTATTTTAGGATTTATATTTATTTTACAGGTAACTTTGTATTTATTTTAACCAGGTACAATAGCTATTAAATAGTTAAGAACTATTTAATAGCTAAAATAGTTAAAATAATTACAAAATTACCTGTAAAATAAATCCTAACCTAAGTTACAATTAAACCTAACACTACACTATCAATAAATTAATTAAATAAAATGCCTACAATTATCTACAATTAAACCTAACACTACACTATCAATAAATTAATTAAATACAATATCTACAAATAAATACAATTAAATAAACTAACTAAAGTACAAAAAATAAAAAAGAACTAAGTTACAAAAAATAAAAAAAATATTTACAAACATTAGAAAAATATTACAACAATTTTAAACTAATTGCACCTACTCTAAGCCCCCTAATAAAATAACAAAGACCCCCAAAATAAAAAAATGCCCTACCCTATTCTAAATTACAAAAGTTCAAAGCTCTTTTACCTTACCAGCCCTTAAAAGGGCCCTTTGTGGGGCATGCCCCAAAAAATTCAGCTCTTTTGCCTGTAAAAAAAACATACAATACCCCCCCCAACATTACAACCCACCACCCACATACCCCTAATCTAACCCAAACCCCCCTTAAATAAACCTAACACTAAGCCCCTGAAGATCTTCCTACCTTGTCTTCACCATGCCAGGTATCACCGATCGTTCCAGGCTCCGAAATCTTCATCCAAGCCCAAGCGGGGGCTAGACATCCATCATCCGACGGCTGAAGAAGTCCAGAAGAGGGTCCAAAGTCTTCATCCTATCCGGGAAGAAGAGTAGATCCGGACCGGCAACCATCTTCTTCCAAGCGGCATCTTCTATCTTCATCCGATGAGGACCGGCTCCATCTTGAAGACCTCCACCGCAGACCCATCTTCTTCTTCCGACGACTTCCCGACGAATGACGGTTCCTTTAAGGGACGTCATCCAAGATGGCGTCCCTTGAATTCCGATTGGCTGATAGGATTCTATCAGCCAATCAGAATTAAGGTAGGAAAATTCTGATTGGCTGATGGAATTCAGCCAATCAGAATCAAGTTCAATCCGATTGGCTTATTCAATCAGCCAATCAGATTGAGCTTGCATTCTATTGGCTGTTCCGATCAGCCAATAGAATGCGAGCTCTATCTGATTGGCTGATCGGATCAGCCAATCGGATTGAACTTGATTCTGATTGGCTGATTCCATCAGCCAATCAGAATTTTCATACCTTAATTCCGATTGGCTGATAGAATCCTATCAGCCAATCGGAATTCGAGGGACGCCATCTTGGATGACGTCCCTTAAAGGAACCGTTATTCGTCGGGAAGTCGTCGAAAGAAGA
The DNA here is from genome assembly GCF_027579735.1 of Bombina bombina. Lineage (NCBI taxonomy): Eukaryota > Metazoa > Chordata > Amphibia > Anura > Bombinatoridae > Bombina > Bombina bombina. The sequence continues at coordinate 172,160,088 of NC_069499.1, read as the reverse complement.
AGATGGGTCCGCGGTGGAGGTCTTCAAGATGGAGCCGGTCCTCATCGGATGAAGATAGAAGATGCCGCTTGGAAGAAGATGGTTTCCGGTCCGGATCTACTCTTCTTCCCGGATAGGATGAAGACTTTGGACCCTCTTCTGGACTTCTTCAGCTGTCGGATGATGGATGTCTAGCCCCCGCTTGGACTTGGATGAAGATTTCGGAGCCTGGAACGATCGGTGATACCTGGCATGGTGAAGACAAGGTAGGAAGATCTTCAGGGGCTTAGTGTTAGGTTTATTTAAGGGGGGTTAGGGTTAGATTAGGGGTATGTGGGTGGTGGGTTGTATTGTTGGGGGGGGGGGGGTATTGTATTTTTTTTTTACAGGCAAAAGAGCTGAATTCTTTGGGGCATGCCCCGCAAAGGGCCCTTTTAAGGGCTGGTAAGGTAAAAGAGCTTTGAACTTTTGTAATTTAGAATAAGGTAGGGCATTTTTTTATTTTGGGGGTCTTTGTTATTTTATTAGGGGCTTAGAGTAGGTGTAATTAGTTTAAAATTGTTGTAATATTTTTCTAATGTTTGTAAATATTTTTTTATTTTTTGTAACTTAGTTCTTTTTTATTTTTTGTACTTTAGTTAGTTTATTTAATTGTATTTATTTGTAGATATTGTATTTAATTAATTTATTGATAGTGTAGTGTTAGGTTTAATTGTAGATAATTGTAGGTATTTTATTTAATTAATGTATTGATAGTGTAGTGTTAGGTTTAATTGTAACTTAGGTTAGGATTTATTTTACAGGTAATTTTGTAATTATTTTAACTAGGTAGCTATTAAATAGTTATTAACTATTTAATAGCTATTGTACCTGGTTAAAATAATTACAAAGTTTCCTGTAAGATAAATATTAATCCTAAAATAGCTAAGATATAATTATAATTTATATTGTAGCTATATTAGGATTTATTTTACAGGTAGGTATTTAGATTTAAATAGGAATAATTTATTTAATAAGACTTAATTTATTTTGTTAGATAAAAATTATATTTAACTTAGGGGGTGTTAGTGTTAGGGTTAGAATTAGCTTAAGGGGTTTAAACAATTTATTAGAGTATGCGGTGAGCTCCGATCGGCAGATTAGGGGTTAATACTTGAAGTTATCTGTCGGCGATGTTAGGGAGGGCAGATTAGGGGTTAATACTATTTATTATAGGGTTATTGAGGCGGGAGTGAGGCGGATTAGGGGTTAATACATTTATTATACTAGCGGTGAGCTCCGGTCGGCAGATTAGGGGTTAATAATTGTAGGTAGCTGGTGGCGACGTTGTGGGGGGCAGATTAGGGGTTAATAAATATAATATAGGGGTCGGCGGTGTTAGGGGCAGCAGATTAGGGGTACATAGGGATAACGTAGTTGGCGGCGGTATACAGAGCGGCAGATTAGGGGTTAAAAAATTTAAATATAGTGGCGGCGATGTGGGGGGACCTCAGTTTAGGGGTACATAGGTAGTTTATGGGTGTTAGTGTACTTTAGAGCACAGTAGTTTAGAGCTTTATGAACCGGCGTTAGTCCAGAAAGCTCTTAACTACTGACTTTTTTCTGCGGCTGGAGTTTTGTCGTTAGAGTTCTAACGCTCACTTCGAGACAACAACGCTAAATACCAGCGTTAGAAAGATCCCATTCGAAAAGATATGATACGCAATTGACGTAAGGGGATCTGCGGTATGGAAAAGTCCGCGGCTGAAAAGTGAGCGTTAGACCCTTTAATGACTGGCTCCAAATACCAGAGGGCGGTAAAAACCAGTGTTAGGAGCCTCTAACGCTGGTTTTTACGGCTACCGCCCAACTCTAGATTTAGAGTTCTGCGGCCAAAGGGGTTCGTTATCTACGCGTGCTTTTTCCCCCGCACCTTTTAAATACCGCTGGTATTTAGAGTCACAGAATGGCTAGGTTTTCAATGCGTTTAGGCTCCAAAAAGGGAGCGTAGAGCATAATTTAACGCCACTGCAACTCTAGATACCAGCGGTGCTTACGGACACGGACAGCTTCAAAAACGTGCACGATTCCCCCATAGAAAACAATGGGGCCATTTGAGCTGAAAAAAAAACCTAACACCTGCAAAAAAGCAGCGGTCAGCTCCAACGCAGCCCCATTGTTTTCTATGGGGAAAACCCTTCTCTACGGTCGTGCACCTAACACCCTAAAATGAACCCGAGGTCTAAACACCCCTAACCTATCTTAATTAACCCCTAATCTGCGTCCCCGCTATCGCTGGACACCTGCATATTTTTTTTAACCCTAATCATGCCGCTCCTTAAACCGCCGCCTACCCTACATTATCCCTATGTACCCCCTAATCTGCTGCCCTAACACCGCCGAACCCTATATTATATTTATTAACCCCTAATCTGCCCCCCTCAACGTCCGCCTCCACCTGCCTACACTTATTACCCCTAATCTGCCGAGCTGACCGCACCGCTACTATAATAAAGTTATTAACCCCCTAATCTGCCACACTCCCGCCTCAATAACCCTATAATAATAGTATTAACCCTAATCTTGCCCTCCCTAACATCGCCGGACCACCTAACTTCAATTATTAACCCCTAATCTGCCGACCGAATCTACTGTAATAAATGGATTAACCCCTAAAGCTAAATCTATCCCCTAACCCTAACACCCCCCTAAGTTAAATATAATTTTAAATCTAACGAAATAAATTAACCTTATTAAATAAATTATTCCTATTTAAAGCTAAATACTTACCTGTAAAATAAACCCTATATATAGCTACAATATAAATTATAATTATATTATAGCTATTTTAGGATTTATATTTATTTACAGGTAACTTTGTATTTTATTTAACCAGGTACAATAGCTATTAAATAGTTAAGAACTATTTAATAGCTAAAATAGTTAAAATAATTACATAAATTACCTTTTAAAATAAACTACCTAACCTAAGTTACAATTAAACCTAACACTACACTATCAATAAATTAATTAAATAAAATACCTACAATTATCTACAATTAAACCTAACACTACACTATCAATAATTTAATTAAATTCAATATCTACAAATAAATACAATTAAATAAACTAACTAAAGTACAAAAAATAAAAAGAACTAAGTTACAAAAAAATAAAAAAATATTTACAAACATTAGAAAAATATTACACACAATTTTAAACTAATTACACCTACTCTAGAGCCCCCTAATAAAATAACAAAGACCCCCAAAATAAAAAAATGCCCTACCCCTATTCTAAATTACAAAAGTTCAAAGCTCTTTTACCTTACCAGCCCTTAAAAGGGCCCTTTGCGGGGGGCATGCCCCAAAGAATTCAGCTCTCTTTTGCCTGGTAAAAAAAAACATACAATACCCCCCCCAACATTACAACCCACCACCCACAATACCCCTAATCTAACCCAACACCCCCCTTAAATAAACCTAACACTAAGCCCCTGAAGATCTTCCTACCTTGTCTTCACCATGCCAGGTTATCACCGATCGTTCCAGGCTCCAAAATCTTCATCCAAGCCCAAGCGGGGGCTAGACATCCATCATCCGACGGCTGAAGAAGTCCAGAAGAGGGTCCAAAGTCTTCATCCTATCCGGGAAGAAGAGTAGATCGACCGGTCCACCATCTTCTTCCAAGCGGCATCTTCGTATCTTCATCCAATGAGTGACCGTGCTCCTTCGTGAAGACCTCCACCGCAGACCCATCTTCTTCTTTCCGACGACTTCCCGACGAATGACCGTTCTTTTAAGGACGTCATCCAAGATGGCGTCCCTTGAATTCCGATTGGCTGATAGGATTCTATCAGCCAATTCGGAATTAATGTAGGAAAATTCTGATTGGCTGAGTGAATCATCCAATCAGAATCAATGTTCAATCCGATTGGCATTATTAAATCAGCCAATCAGATTGGAGCTTCGCATTCTATTGGCTGTTCCGATCAGCCAATAGAATGCAAGCTCTATCTGATTGGCTGATCGGATCAGCCAATCGGATTGAACTTGATTCTGATTGGCTGATTCCATCAGCCAATCAGAATTTTCCTACCTTAATTCCGATTGGCTGATAGAATCCTATCAGCCAATCGGAATTCGAGGGACGCCATCTTGGATGACGTCCCTTAAAGGAACCGTTATTCGTCGGGAAGTCGTCGGAAGAAGAAGATGGGTCCGCGGTGGAGGTCTTCAAGATGGAGCCGGTCCTCATCGGATGAAGATAGAAGATGCCGCTTGGAAGAAGATGGTTTCCGGTCCGGATCTACTCTTCTTCCCGGATAGGATGAAGACTTTGCACCCTCTTCTGGACTTCTTCAGCTGTCGGATGATGGATGTCTAGCCCCCGCTTGGGCTTGGATGAAGATTTCGGAGCCTGGAACGATCGGTGATACCTGGCATGGTGAAGACAAGGTAGGAAGATCTTCAGGGGCTTAGTGTTAGGTTTATTTAAGGGGGGTTTGGGTTAGATTAGGGGTATGTGGGTGGTGGGTTGTATTGTTGGGGGGGTATTGTATGTTTTTTTTTACAGGCAAAAGAGCTGAATTCTTTGGGGCATGCCCCGCAAAGGGCCCTTTTAAGGGCTGGTAAGGTAAAAGAGCTTTGAACTTTTGTAATTTAGAATAAGGTAGGGCATTTTTTTATTTTGGGGTTCTTTGTTATTTTATTAGGGGGCTTAGAGTAGGTGTAATTAGTTTAAAATTGTTGTAATATTTTTCTAATGTTTGTAAATATTTTTTTATTTTTTGTAACTTAGTTCTTTTTTATTTTTTGTACTTTAGTTAGTTTATTTAATTGTATTTATTTGTAGATATTGTATTTAATTAATTTATTGATAGTGTAGTGTTAGGTTTAATTGTAGATAATTGTAGGTATTTTATTTAATTAATGTATTGATAGTGTAGTGTTAGGTTTAATTGTAACTTAGGTTAGGATTTATTTTACAGGTAATTTTGTAATTATTTTAACTAGGTAGCTATTAAATAGTTATTAACTATTTAATAGCTATTGTACCTGGTTAAAATAATTACAAAGTTTCCTGTAAGATAAATATTAATCCTAAAATAGCTAAGATATAATTATAATTTATATTGTAGCTATATTAGGATTTATTTTACAGGTAGGTATTTAGATTTAATAGGAATAATTTATTTAATAAGACAATTTATTAGAGTAGCGGTGAGCTCCGATCGGCAGATTAGGGGTTAATACTTGAAGTTATCTGTCGGCGATGTTAGGGAGGGCAGATTAGGGGTTAATACTATTTATTATAGGGTTATTGAGGCGGGAGTGAGGCGGATTAGGGGTTAATACATTTATTATACTAGCGGTGAGCTCCGGTCAGCAGATTAGGGGTTAATAATTGTAGGTAGCTGGTGGCGACGTTGTGGGGGGCAGATTAGGGGTTAATAAATATAATATAGGGGTCGGCGGTGTTAGGGGCAGCAGATTAGGGGTACATAGGGATAATGTAGTTGGCGGCGGTATACGGAGCGGCAGATTAGGGGTTAAAAAATTTAAATATAGTGGCGGCGATGTGGGGGGACCTCAGTTTAGGGGTACATAGGTAGTTTATGGGTGTTAGTGTACTTTAGAGCACAGTAGTTAAGAGCTTTATGAACCGGCATTAGTCCAGAAAGCTCTTAACTACTGACTTTTTTCTGCGGCTGGAGTTTTGTCGTTAGAGTTCTAACGCTCACTTCAGACACAACGCTAAATACCAGCGTTAGAAAGATCCCATTGAAAAGATATGATACGCAATTGACGTAAGGGGATCTGCGGTATGGAAAAGTCGCGGCTGAAAAGTGAGCGTTAGACCCTTTAATGACTGGCTCCAAATACCAGAGGGCGGTAAAAACCAGTGTTAGGAGCCTCTAACGCTGGTTTTTTACGGCTACCGCCCAACTCTAGATTTAGAGTTCTGCGGCCAAAGGGGTGCGTTATCTACGCGTGCTTTTTTCCCCCGCACCTTTTAAATACCGCTGGTATTTAGAGTTCACAGAATAGCTGGGTTTTCAATGCGTTAGGCTCCAAAAAGGGAGCGTAGAGCATAATTTAACGCCACTGCAACTCTAGATACCAGCGGTGCTTACGGACACGGACAGCTTCAAAAATGTGCACGATTCCCCCATAGAAAACAATGGGGCCATTTGAGCTGAAAAAAAAAACTAACACCTGCAAAAAAGCAGCGTTCAGCTCCTAACGCAGCCCCATTGTTTTCTATGGGGAAACACTTCCTACGTCTGCACCTAACACCCTAACATGAACCCCGAGTCTAAACACCCCTAACCTTACACTTATTAACCCCTAATCTGCCGCCCCCGCTATCGCTGACACCTGCATATTTTTTTAACCCCTAATCTGCCGCTCTTTAAACCGCCGCTACCTACATTATCCCTATGTACCCCTAATCTGCTGCCCCTAACACCGCCGACCCCTATATTATATTTATTAACCCCTAATCTGCCCCCCTCAATGTCGCCTCCACCTGCCTACACTTATTAACCCCTAATCTGCCGAGCGGACCGCACCGCTACTATAATAAAGTTATTAACCCCCTAATCCGCCTCACTCCCGCCTCAATAACCCTATAATAAATAGTATTAACCCCTAATCTGCCCTCCCTAACATCGCCGACACCTAACTTCAATTATTAACCCCTAATCTGCCGACTGAATCTACTGTAATAAATGGATTAACCCCTAAAGCTAAATCTATCCCTAACCCTAACATCCCCCTAAGTTAAATATAATTTAAATCTAACGAAATAAATTAACTCTTATTAAATAAATTATTCCTATTTAAAGCTAAATACTTACCTGTAAAATAAACCCTAATATAGCTACAATATAAATTATAATTATATTATAGCTATTTTAGGATTTATATTTATTTTACAGGTAACTTTTTATTTATTTTAACCAGGTACAATAGCTATTAAATAGTTAAGAACTATTTAATAGCTAAAATAGTTAAAATAATTACAAAATTACCTGTAAAATAAATCCTAACCTAAGTTACAATTAAACCTAACACTACACTATCAATAAATTAATTAAATAAAATACCTACAATTATCTACAATTACACCTAACACTACACTATCAATAAATTAATTAAATACAATATCTACAAATAAATACAATTAAATAAACTAACTAAAGTACAAAAAATAAAAAAGAACTAAGTTACAAAAAATAAAAAAATATTTACAAACATTAGAAAAATATTACAACAATTTTAAACTAATTACACCTACTCTAAGCCCCCTAATAAAATAACAAAGACCCCCAAAATAAAAAAATGCCCTACCCTATTCTAAATTACAAAAGTTCAAAGCTCTTTTACCTTACCAGCCCTTAAAAGGGCCCTTTGCGGGGCATGCCCCAAAGAATTCAGCTCTTTTGCCTGTAAAAAAAAACATACAATACCCCCCCCAACATTACAACCCACCACCCACATACCCCTAATCTAACCCAAACCCCCCTTAAATAAACCTAACACTAAGCCCCTGAAGATCTTCCTACCTTGTCTTCACCATGCCAGGTATCACCGATCGTTCCAGGCTCCGAAATCTTCATCCAAGCCCAAGCAGGGGCTAGACATCCATCATCCGACGGCTGAAGAAGTCCAGAAGAGGGTCCAAAGTCTTCATCCTATCCGGGAAGAAGAGTAGATCTGGACCGGCAACCATCTTCTTCCAAGCGGCATCTTCTATCTTCATCTGATGAGGACCGGCTCCATCTTGAAGACCTCCACCGCAGACCCATCTTCTTCTTCCAACGACTTCCCGACGAATGACGGTTCCTTTAAGGGACGTCATCCAAGATGGCGTCCCTTGAATTCCGATTGGCTGATAGGATTCTATCAGCCAATCGGAATTAAGGTAGGAAAATTCTGATTGGCTGATGGAATCAGCCAATCAGAATCAAGTTCAATCCGATATTGATAGTGTAGTGTTAGGTTTAATTGTAGATAATTGTAGGCATTTTATTTAATTAATGTATTGATAGTGTAGTGTTAGGTTTAATTGTAACTTAGGTTAGGATTTATTTTACAGGTAATTTTGTAATTATTTTAACTAGGTAGCTATTAAATAGTTATTAACTATTTAATAGCTATTGTACCTGGTTAAAATAATTGCAAAGTTTCCTGTAAGATAAATATTAATCCTAAAATAGCTAAGATATAATTATAATTTATATTGTAGCTATATTAGGATTTATTTTACAGGTAAGTATTTAGATTTAAATAGGAATAATTTATTTAATAATACTTAATTTATTTCGTTAGATAAAAATTATATTTAACTTAGGGGGGTGTTAGTGTTAGGGTTAGAATTAGCTTAAGGGGTTTAACAATTTATTAGAGTAGCGGTGAGCTCCGATCGGCAGATTAGGGGTTAATACTTAAAGTTATCTGTCGGCGATGTAAGGGAGGGCTGATTAGGGGTTAATACTATTTATTATAGGGTTATTGAGGCGGGAGTGAGGCGGATTAGGGGTTAATACATTTATTATACTAGCGGTGAGCTCCGGTCGGCAGATTAGGGGTTAATAATTGTAGGTAGCTGGCAGCGACGTTGTGGGGGGCAGATTAGGGGTTAATAAATATAATATAGGGGTCGGCTGTGTTAGGGGCAGCAGATTAGGGGTACATAGGGATAACGTAGTTGGCGGCGGTATATACGGAGCGGCAGATTAGGGGTTAAAAAATTTAAATATAGTGGCGGCGATGTGGGGGGACCTCGGTTTAGGGGTACATAGGTAGTTTATTGGTGTTAGTGTACTTTAGAGCACAGTAGTTAAGAGCTTTATGAACCGGCGTTAGCCCAGAAAGCTCTTAACTACTGACTTTTTTCTGCGGCTGGAGTTTTGTCGTTAGAGTTCTAACACTCACTTCAGACACAACTCTAAATACCAGCGTTAGAAAGATCCCATTGAAAAGATAGGATACGCAATTGACGTAAGGGGATCTGCGGTATGGAAAAGTCACGGCTGAAAAGTGAGCGTTAGACCCTTTAATGACTGGCTCCAAATACCAGAGGGTGGTAAAAACCAGCGTTAGGAGCCTCTAACGCTGGTTTTGACGGCTACCGCCCAACTCTAAATCTAGGCCTTAGTGTCTATAAAACACTGGGAGCTGCCATGTTGTAACTTGTGTTACCTTCTCTGCTGTGGCCAATTAGGGTCAGTTATATATAGGTCACTAGAGTGTGCAGCCAATGGTTGTGCTGGATTTAACAGTGTTCTGCACTTCCATTTCTAACAGGAACTGGAAAGCTCACAATTTCAGAATGGAATTACAGGCAAAGAGGACAAAATAAATAATGAAAGTATATTGCAGAGTTGTTTTATTATATACAATTTATCATTTTATATTACCATCTCAAAGTGTTTAATGTCCCATTAAGAGGTTCTTAGACATCATAAGCAAGGGACTAAATGGTTATAAATGTAACCAGAACCACATGCTGGCAATGTAACTCTATAATAACAGCAAATTATTATATAACTTTAATATTAATGACTATTGCTGCATTGTGTTTTTCTGTGATTTGTAATTTTTCTTATGTTGATAACATAACACTTTTTAAAACTGTAGACCGCTGCTTCATAACTTCCGTTTCCGTAAAGCCTGAAGGCTCGCGTGGAAACAGGGGCATCAATCTCCATTCAGAGCTTGATAATTTGGCCCCTAAATATACAGTATGTATGTACTATACATATTTTAAATTACGTTTTTTCACATAAGAAAAAATGTTCTTTGTATTTCTAAATATTTATTTGTATACATCTGCATATATCAATACTTGTATATATTCAAATAGATATGCATAGACATATATTTTAAAAAAAATCAAACATACAGTATATAAAAATACATTTATTTTTATTTATTCATTATTAATTTAAAAATCTTCTTTTATTGTAAGCAGTAGAATTTTGGGAAGTTTCTGAAATAGAGCTGTTAGGAATATTCTTAAAAGTACCCAGATCAATCAAATAAACATATTTCTTATTTTTCCAACAGGCTGTACAGTTTAAATTCTCATTCATTGATGCAAGTGGATATAGAAGGAAAATCAACTCCAAAGAAATATAAAAAACATTTTCTGTTGGAATTAAAATATAATTATTGAAAAGATCTGTGTATTAATTCATGCATTTTCTACCACACATATTTTTTTAGATAAATAGCTATACTTTTGATATGATTTAATTTGATTTAATGAAAGCATCACATTTTAGATATTTTCCATGAAAAATTAGAAAGGAATAAACAGTAGGCAATGCAATCTATTACATTGCTGGATATGCACGCAGTTTTGCTCTGAGGGCACTTTCCATCTTGTTGGTAATAGATAATGTGATTCTGAGAGTGCTGCCATAGGCATGGGTTGTGTACCCAAAACTGTTATATTAATACAATTTTTACCTCTGTGATTACCTTATATGTAAGCCTCTGCAGACTGCCCCCTTATTTCAGTTCTTTTGACAGACTTGCATTTTAGCCAGTCAGTGTTGACTCATAAATAATTCCATGGGAGTGAGTACAGTTGCTCTCTTGAATGGAACAAATGAACTAACGATGTCTAGCTGTGAAAAACTGTCAAAATGCACTGAGATAAGAGGCGGCCTTCAAGGGCTTATAAATTACCTACCTAGGTTTAGCTTTCAACAGAGAATACCAAGAGAACAAAGCAAATTTGATGATAAAAGTAAATTGGAAAGTTGTTTAAAATTGCATGCCCTAAGCTACTCCTAATAGTAGTTTGGTTAGTCAGAATGGGGGATTAAGGACTTGATCATGTGTGATCTTCAGAAGTTAAACTATGAGTCTAGGCTCCTGTCCCCAATAGTATTATAGGCCAGATCTATTTATTAATAGGTGACAACCATAACATAAAACATTGTGTCAGAACATGACAATTGAACACTGAGCGTGCCTTAAATGTATGTATAAATTAAGGAATACATAGATAAAGCTATTTTCAAAAGAAAAGGTGAGCAAGGCAATGGTCAGATCCTATCTCTGACCAAGGGTTTCACTTTGGGCCCTTACATTTTTTAGCCTAGTTGAGGACCTCCAGGTATGAGTGTTTACAGGTAGTAGGTTAAGCAGAGTAGGGGGTAGGGAGACAGATGTAGTAGTAGGAGGAGGGGGGATGTTTGGATGTTTAAGATGGGTCAGGTCTTGGGAGAGGTCATGATCTGATCAGTAATAGCCATTCTTAGTCAAGTTGGAAAACAGCACACCTGTTCCTTGGCCTGTGGGGCACAGAAAAAAAGGACCTGCCACGTCCAGAAAACAATTCAAACAGCAAAGAAAGGTTTTCCCAGCCTCCAATATTTAAAAGAACCTTTATTCTTTTACATGGTGTTCCCAAAAGTAGAAATACAATGTTTCAGGTGTGCTATAGAACCTTAGTCATGTACACCTGAAAGTGCACAGGTTAATGTCCTTATATACCTTCACCTGTTACCTATTTTCATGTGAGTAACTAATCACAATAGTGACATCTTGTGGATGCAAAGATATTGCATGCAAAATGTATTCCTCTTTCAGATAATCACATGGAAATAGTTATTACATATAAATAAAACTTTAAAACAAAAAAAAACATATATACATTTAAAATAGAAGAGAAATATTGCACCTTATTTGCAGATTGATCCCTTAGTAGAGAGGAATATATGTATGTCTATACTAACAATATGGAGGTGTAAACAAAATAGGATTTAAAGAAACAGGCTCCAATCAAAATCCTTGTTCATTCCTTTGGGTAAGAGTGTTTCTAATCTAAATATCCAAAACATCTCCCTGGTTTTTAAGAGGCATTCCATATCCCCACCCCTCCTTGGTCTATCTACCTGTTCTATAATTTGAAATCTCAACTGGCTTATATTATGACCCATAGAGAGGAAGTGAGAGGATACTGGAGCTTCATTGTTATTGCATCTAATATTAGATTTATGTTCAGTAATCCTCTCACTCACCTCTCTACAGGTCTCGCCAATATAGATTAGGCCACATGGACACTTGATTAGATAGATGGAATAGGTTGCCCTACAGGTCAGAAATTTGTTTATTTTAAACTTTTTACCATTGATAGGATGATGGAAATATTCACCTTTATCATGGAGCTGCAGTTGCTGCAGCTAAGACATGGATAACACCCCCCTCTTTTTGTACCTATAGTTTTCTGAATACTTTGTTTACCACTACCTATTTTAGAATGTACTAACATGTCTTTAATGCTTTGATTCCTCTTATATGCTACCGTCGGACTTACTTTGAATTAATCAACTTGGGGATTACAGTCTCTCAAGATATGCCAGTGCTTTCTTAAAATACCATTTATCTTAAATCTCAATTTGTTAAACTGGGTGACAAACATAATTTGATTTGTCTCTTGTCTTTTTTTTGATAGGTATGGTATTAGTTGTTCAGCAATTAATGTAGGAGGATAATTTCTTTTGATAAATCTATCAGCCATTTGTTACAGTCTATATTTACATTTTGTCTCCTCTGATACTATACGTTTTACCCTGGTAAATTGACTTTTTGTAATGGCCTTAAAAACATTCTCCGGATGACAGCTGCCATATTGTAACAGGTTATTTCTGTCCGTATTCTTAGTATGGAGATCTGTTTTTAGGAAACCACCCTCAATGTATACATATGTATCCAAATATTCAATACCAATTTCACTCATATTCAAAGTAAATTTTAATCCTCTAACTGAATCATTCAGGTCCTAAACAAAGGACAATAGGCTACCAACGTCACCCCCCCCCCCCCCCGCACACCAAACACATCATCTATGTACCTCCACCAGGAGGCACCATAGAGTTGGAATAAGCCATGAGGGTACACAAAGTATTCCTCAAAGCTATTCATGAAAATGTTGGCTTATGAGGGGGCAACGTTGGAGCCCATTGCAGTCCCCTGTTTTTGCAAGTAATATGTATCCATAATTAAAAAATAGTTGTGATACAGTATAGTAGATAGTAATTCAATCAAAAAACAGATCTCTCCTTCAGTATATTCACTTTCAACTCTACGTGTATTTTCTACTGCTGTAATACCACTTGTATGCTTGCTAGAGGTATATAAACTAGAGACATCAAGTGTAAATAATATACACTTCTCACAATATATCCAAGATCTTTTAGTTTTAACAAAAAATAATTTGTATCTCTAACATAAGAAGTTGTTCTTTTAATAAATGTCTGTAATACTTTATCCAAAAAATTAGAGATAGAAGAAAAAGAGACCCCCATCCCTGCCACAATGGGGCATCCAGGTGGTTTTTCCTTTGCTTTATGTATTTTAGGTAATACGTATAATACTGGTTTTATAGGATTTGTTATATATAGGGCATCCCTAAAATTTCCTGTTATTATTTCTTTTTTTTACTGCCATATTAAGGATCCTTTATATTTCTTTATTAATCTGAGTTGTTGGATCTTTGGTTAATTCCTGATATACCTGATCATCAGCTAGCTGTCTATTAATCTCTTCAATATAATCAATTTTATTTAAAACCACAATGGCTCCGCCCTTGTCGGCCTCTTTTATAATGATCTCTTTATCCTTCTTCAAAGATTCAAATGCTACCTTATCTTTTCTGTTTTTTTGTACCAATTGTTTTCTTTCTTTCTCTTTTAAAGAGATTATCCACCTCCCTCTGTACAAGATTTATATAGGTAGCTGCACTGTGAGTCATAGTGGGTGTAAAAGTACCTTTTTTAGAAATCCCAAATTCATTTGTGTTTTTAAATTTAATATTTTTACCCCTAGTACTAGTGCAAGGTGTATGTGTATTATCTCCTTGCATGGAAAAATAAATTTTCAACTTTAATTTTCTAAAAAATCTTTGAAGGTCCTGCTGGACTGTAAACTCATTACAAAAAATTTCTCCTATATGTATTATATCATTATAGTGAAAAGGTGCCGTGTCTAAACATTCATCATTCACAGTGTTATATATTGCAGTATTCTGTGCATTACAGTGTCCCAATTTCTTGTCAGTGGCCAGATCATTTAAGGGCTCGGCAAAGTCAATTCTTTGGTTAAGACTTAAATCAGTATTTGATATATGTTGTGGTTCATGTATTCTTTTATACTCTGTGCCTCAATTCGTATAGTAGTACTGCCATCAATCAGAAAGTCATATACAGATTTGTTTACTGCCGTGATAGTTACATTAGGTTGGTCACGGGTATCTGCCATTACATTTTTGGGGTCAATTAGTTAGCATGTCGATCACATTTTACAGTTCCGTTTGTGTTAGAATCAATAACACTATCTCTTATCATAGTATATGTGTTGCCCATAACTTGCACCCTCTCATACCTTAATCTTTCTTCCAGCTGTTCCCCCGTTCCGACCAGCATCTCTGAGGCAAATAGCGGTAATGTCCTCGCTGAGTCCCACGCATTCGGCGTGGTCGCTGTGACGTCATCGACTGGCCCGGTGCATTTCCTCTTGTGCTTCCTACCGGCGCGATGGAGTTGACGTCTGAGTCCTCCGATAAAAAACTCTGACCCACTGCGTCCTTCTTCCTGTGTTGTGGTTTGTTTCATCCTCCGCTTTTGCTCTTGTGTGATGCCATTCACATTCTTCCCATAACTTGAACTCTGGCGCTATCTATATACTGTTCCATGGCAGTTATCCTGTTCGTCTCTGATGAATTTTAGAGGCTTTCGGCTCTCCAAATGCTTCCTATATTCACTGACAGACTTCTCATTCAACAGTCAATGTCATTATATCAAATTAGCATTTATTCAATATGCTTTCAAACTTGTCAGTATATTCTTTTCGATCAGCAAATAAGGTAGGGCATGTAGACGTTATTAGTCCTCTATGAGATGTTTTGGATATTTAAATTAGAAACACTCTTACCCAAAAGAATGAACAAGGATTTTGATTGGAACCTGTTTCTTTAAATCCTATTTTGTTTACACCTCCATATTGTCAGTATAGACATACATATATTTCTCTCTACTAAGGGACCCATCTGCAAATAAGGTGCAATATTTCTCTTCTATTTTAAATGTATATATGTTTTTTTGTTTTAAAGTTTTATTTATACGTAATAACTATTTCCTTGTGATTATCTGAAAGAGGAATACATTTTGCATGCAATATCTTTGCATTCACAAGATGTCACTATTGTGATTAGTTACTAAATAGGTAACAGATGAAGGTATATAAAGACATTAACCTGTGTACTTTCAGGTGTACATAACTAAGGGTCTATACAGGGGTCTATACAGAGGCATATTTAGGTATTGTGCTGCCCTAGGCACTCAAAATTCTGCTGCCCCCCCCCCCCCAAAAAAAAAAAAAAAAGGTTTTAGGCTTTTTTACCCCTTAATATTTTTTTGTGTCAGTGTGTAAAATGTTTTTTGCATTTTTATGTTTATGTGTTTATGATTAGACATCACATGCATGCAGAGACAGCTAGCTATTAGTAGGTAACATACCTTGGCACTGAGAGTTTATGATTAGACATCACATGCATGCAGAGACAGCTAGCTATTAGTAGGTAACATACATTAGCGCTGAGAGTTTATGATTAGACATCACATGAATGCAGAGAAAGCTATTAGTAGCTAACATACATTAGCGCTGAGAGTTTATAATTAGACATCACATGAATGCAGAGAAAGCTATTAGTAGCTAACATACATTAGCGCTGAGAGTTTATGATTAGACATCACATGAATGCAGAGACATCTAGCTATTAGTAGCTAACATACATTAGCACTGAGAGTTTATGATTAGACATCACAAGCTGATCTAAGTAGTGCACAGACTCATCCAGTCTGTTAGTAACTAAAACCTGCACTGCGCTCGCAGATCCACCACAGTTGACAAGGGGAGGCAGCATATCGGCACAAGGTCTTCTCCTCCAGCCTCACCTTGTAAGCATATCCTCAGACAAGTATCTCACCAAGAACGCTTCCACTGCAAAAATGCCGGAAGCTCTAAATGAAGCAACGGTTTAAAGGAGCACTGTCTGTAAAGAGTGACCTTAATCAGTGCACGTGCCATGTCTTCTCTGTAAAAGCCTGTACTTTATCGCTCACTGTACTGTGTGCTGGCTTTTTGAGAGAGGATAGGGCAGATGTGCTGCCCCTCCCAAATCTGCTGCCCTAGGCACCGGCCTTGTTGGCCTAGGCCATAATACGCCCCTGGGTCTATAGCAGACCTGAAACATTGTATTTCTACTTTTGGGAACCCCATGCAAAAGAATAAAGGTTCTTTTAAATATTGGAGGCTGGAAAAACCTTTTTTTGCTGTTCAGTAATGGGCCTTTTGAACTGTTCTATTAATTACCCTGCTGTGCTGCCCTTTTGCTATGACACCTGGTTCCTGGCTGACCTTCTGTTATTAAACTTTGTCCTGATTATGGGTTACTCTTCTGATTGTTTCCAAACACCTAGCAGGTCCTGCAGCTACCTTAAAGGGACAGTCTAGTTAAAATCAAGCTTTGTGATTCAGATAGGGATGCCCATTTATCAAGCTCCGTATGGAGCTTGAGGGCCCGTGTTTCTGGCCGGTCTTCAGACTCGCCAGACACACAAGTTTAAAGACCGCTGCTCCATAACCTGTCTGCCTGCTCTGATGAGGCGGACAGGAATTGCCACAATTCAACCCGATAGAGTACGATCGGGTTGATTGACACCTCCCTGCTGACGGCCGATTGGCTGCGAGTCTGCAGGGGGCAGCATTGCACCAGCAGCTCTTGTGAGCTGCTGGTGCAATGCTGAATATGGAGAGCGTATTGCTCTCCGCATTCAGCAATGTCTGTCGGATCTGAACCGCACTGTCGGATCAGGTCCAACAGACATATGATAAATAGGCCTCAATATCTTCACCATTTGATGTTTTCTTGTTCTTTATTTTCTTGATATGTTTTGTTCATATATAACACAAAAAATTGAAAATTTGAAAAAAAAGGCCAATTACTAGGTTATCACTCTAAATATTAAGTAAGGGCTAAACAAAGTGCAAAGGTCAGGATCAATATCAGGAGGTAAGGCTGGAGACATGAACACTTCCATACATAATAGCCAAGCACTGAAAAGGAATCCCTCACATTCAGTATAAGGGCTAAAGGGAACCTTCAGGGGTCACGTCGGACAAAGGATAACAAATAGTGTTATCCTTAGTGCAATCACAGACAGTCCAAACTTCAGGAAGATGCACAGCCTACCCTTCAGTGTTGGCCACATTAATTAAAATAGTTCTTAGTACAGCCATAGACCTCCATAGCCACATTCGTCCTAGAAATAGCTAACTTTCCTGCCATGCAAGAATGAGTAGAGCAAAACTTATCGTACATTAGGACCAAACAGTAAGGGCCAGATCACAAGTGGGGTGCTAAATATCACTTTTGCAAATCAATATTTGCGCTCCACTCAGTAATACCAGAGCACGCTAATGTCCTCTGGTATTACAAGTTGAACGCAATGCAAATGTGAGCTTGCATTTGCATTACTGGGAAGCATTGCACTCATGAGAGCGAAGTTCCATAGGCTCCAATGGGAGCCTCGTTCTCATGCCGTGAGACATGGCATGAGAAACCTAGCGCAATAAACGGGGTAAATCACGCAGCGATGGGTAGCAATTATAAATATATATGTATATGATTGTATACATATATATTTTTGTTTTAATATGTGTATATACTTATATATACATATATATTTACTGGGAACACACAGTTCCCATAGACCACAATATAAAGGCACTTTTCGGTGCCATTTTTTAACACCCCACACCCACCACTTTTAACCCTTAAAAACTGCCTAGTGCAGTTGTTTTTCATGGAAAAAAATGCTAAATTTCTTTTCCACAAAAAAACTAAAAGACCGTCTATTTTGGGGGCATTTGGGGCACTTTTAGAAAATTAATTTTTTGAGTGCTAATTGCTACTGCGAGCTTACGTTAGCATTGGCTAGTCATTTATTGCGTGCCCGCAAAGGGGCAAATTTGCCTGTTTGCATGCGATAAATTAGCTTTCCACTTGTAATCTAGCCCTAAGATAGTACAGCGCCATTTTTATCTACCTAGGGACCAATCATAGCCCCCTCTTGAATTCTTACCGTATACCGTGAGCATATCCAGGATGAGAAGGATGCTGAAAATGAAGTAGACTATGAGGAGCATCCAATACTGAGGATGCAATGTAAGAGACCAAGTGCCAAGGAGAAGAAGCACCTATAGCTCCGCACAGATGATTACCTTGCTAACCAAAAATGATAAAGAAGTGTGATGGGGTGTACAGAGCGCCTAAAATAAAAGGCTAAGCTGACTATGGAAGATCAAATAATGCAATAAATTTAATTAATGCATCAAAAGTACAGTAATCAGATAAAAGATAAATTAAAAACATGGATCCATGTGTACATTAAGAAATAGTGAGGCAATATAAAAAATTCAATGTGTGACAATGTTAAAATTCTCTTGGAATAAAAAAGCGATCCTATCTGACTAGAATAATTCATCTGGCTAGAACCTTCATCACAAACGGAAAAAATCAGAAATAAAGAACAGCCAATGCAAATATATGATTCTAAAATGTGGCTATATAGTCCACATTAGTGACAAACAACACTAATAAATAACAACGAATAAGTAGTTAACAGATTAATAGTCCCAGGCTGGTCATATCCCTGTTAATCCATTATCTTAATTCTGCTCAAAACAGACAATAGAGTCTAACAACTGGTAAAAGATTAGTGGCAGGAGATCAATGGATATGTTCTTCATGTGTATCTAGTAGCTGACGATCACCACCTACTAACTACATTTGTATCCTACATGTAGTGAAGCGCATTCATGGCAATATAGTTATTTTCAAAAGTTTTGATGGTGACATATTCAATACTGATACATTCTTTGCTATAAAACTCTGAGCAAGATTACAAGTTGTGTTGTACGGCTTTACCACTAAAAAAATTACCTTTGAGGGTGGAATGATCAGCTACTTGATATTACAAGTTGTGCAGTATGGTTATTCCGCTAGCGTTATAGCCTAAACCGCAACAATCCATTCTGCAATCAAAGACCAGTAGTTATGGATTTTGCGAGACAAAAATGTTTCACAAAACTCATAAAAATATGTTACAAAGTACACTTACACCCATAAACTACCAGTTCTAACCCCTAAAAACCGCCATCCCCCCGTATTGCAAATACTAAAATAAACCTATTAACCCCTAATCTACCGCCCACCCACATTGCGACTACTAAATTAAAGTATTAATCCACCATCCCCCCACATCGCTAACACCTAATCAACCTATTAACCCCTAAACTGCCGCCCCCCACATCGCCAACACTAAATAAATCTATTTAACCCCCTAAACCACCATCCCCCCACATCACAACACTAAATAAATCTATTAAACCCTAAACCGCTGGTCCCCCACATCGCTGCAAACTAAATTAAACTAATAACCCCTAAACCTGAACCCCCTAAATTTAAATTAAAGTTACAATATAACTACCTTAAAATAAAAAAAACTTACCTGTGAAATAAAAAAAAAACTAAGTTAAAGCTATAAATAAACATTAGTATTTTAAAAAAATAAGATACCAAAAATAAAAAACCTAAATTACACATATTTAACCCTTTAACCCCTTAATGACCACAGCACTTTTCCATTTTTTGTCCGTTTGGGACCAAGGCTATTTTTACATTTCTGCGGTGTTTGTGTTTAGCTGTAATTTTCCTCTTACTCATTTACTGTACCCACACATATTATATACCGTTTTTCTCGCCATTAAATGGAATTTCTAAAAATACCATTAGTTTCATCATATTTTATAATTTACTATAAAAAAAATATAAAATATGAGGAAAAAATGGAAAAAACACACTTTTTCTAACTTTGACCCCCAAAATCTGTTACACATCTACAACCCCCAAAAAACACCCATGCTAAATAGTTTATAAATTTTGTCCTGAGTTTAGAAATACCCAATGTTTACATCTTCTTTGTTTTTTTTGTAAGTTATAGGGCCATAAATACAAATAGCACTTTGCTATTTCCAAACCATTATTTTTCAAAATTAGCGCTAGTTACATTAGAACACTAATATCTTTCAGGAATCTCTGAATATCCATTGACATGTTTATATTTTTTTTTAGTAGACATCCTAAAGTATTGATCTAGGCCCATTTTGGTATATTTCATGCCACTATTTCACCGCCAAATGCGATTAAATACAAAAAATTGTTCACTTTTTCACTAATTTTTTCACAAACTTTTGGTTTCTCACTGAAATTATTTACAAACAGCTTGTGCAATTATGGCTTAAATTATTGTAAATTATTCTCTGGGATCCCCTTTGTTCAGAAATAGCAGACAAATATGGCTTTGGCATTGCTTTTTGGTAATTAGAAGGCTGCTAAATGCCACTGCGCACTACACGTGTATTATGCCCAGCAGTGAAGGGGTTAATTAGGGAGCATGTTGGGAGCTTTTAGGGGTAATTTTAGCTTTAGTGTAGTGTAGTAGACAACCCAAAGTATTGATCTAGGCCAATTTTGGTATATTTCATGCCACCATTTCACAGACAAATGCGATCAAATTAAAAAAAACTTAACATTTTTCACAATTTTAGGTTTCTCACTGAAATCATTTACAAACAGCTTGTGCAATTATGGCACAAATGGTTGTAAATGCTTCTCTGGGATCCCCTTTATTCAGAAATAGCAGAAATATATGGCTTTGGCGTTGCTTTGTGGTAATAAGAAGGCTGCCAAATGCCGCTGCGCATCACACGTGTATTATGGCTAGCAGTGATGGGGTTAATTATGTAGCTTGTAGGGAGCTTGCAGGGTTAATTTTAGCTTTAGTGTAGAGCTCAGCCTCCCACCTAAAACATCAGACCCCCTGATCCCTCCCAAACAGCTCTCTTCCCTCCCCCACCCCACAATTATCCCCGCCATCTTAAGTACTGGCAGAAACTCTAAAAGCAGTACTAAAATAAAAGCTATATTTGGGCTTTTTTTTTTTTTTGCCATATTTACATATGCTGCTTTGTAGGATCCCCCCTTAGCCCCCAACCTCACTGATCCCCCACCAAACAGCTTTCTAACCCTCCCCCTCTGCCTTAATGGGCGCCAACTTGGGTACTGGCAGCTGTCTGCCAGTACCCAGTTTAGTAACAAAAAGTATGTTTTTTGTTTTTTTTATTGCCCTTTTCTGTAGTGTAGCTTCCCCCCCCAAGATCAACCCCCCACCCCTTCAGGAACCGTTAGATGATCATTTATTTGTTTTAATATTTGTTTGTTTTTTCAACTTTTCTTAACTTTTTTTCTGCAGTGTAGCGGTTCCCTCCCGCTCCCACCCCGTGCACGCGCCCGTCCGCCGCCCCCCGTGCATGTGCGCGCTCCCGTGCACGCCCCAGTCTGTCCCGCCCCCGATCCCGCCCCCCTCCACTCCACTCGGCACATTGATGGCCGCCCACCCGCCTCCCAACCTTGCTCCCACCCACCAACGATACCGGCCACCGATGTCCGGTGCAGAGAGGGCCACAGAGTGGCTCTCTCTGCATCGGATGGCCAAGAGGGGT
The DNA here is from genome assembly GCF_027579735.1 of Bombina bombina. Taxonomy (NCBI): domain Eukaryota; kingdom Metazoa; phylum Chordata; class Amphibia; order Anura; family Bombinatoridae; genus Bombina; species Bombina bombina. Next base: position 172,138,483 of record NC_069499.1, on the reverse strand, counting down.
TATTGCAGGATGCCTCGATATTGAGGCATCACTGCAATAACCGGAAAGCAGCTGGAAGCGAGCAGGATCGCTTCCAGCTGCTTTCCAGACCAAGGACGTGCGCCACACGTCCTCGGTCATTAACTGTCTTTTTTTTTAGGACTTGTGGCGTACGTCCTTGGTCGTTAAGGGGTTAAGGACACAGCTTTCAGTTTGCTCAATTGTTTTATCATGGAAAAATTCCGTCATATGTCCTTAAGAGGTTAAAACTCCTAACACTACGAAAAAAACAAAAAAAACCATAACATTACAAAAAATAACAAACTCTAAAATTACACAAAATAACAAACAAAATTATCCAAAATAAAAAAAGATATTCCTAATTTATTACCCCGTTTAAAATAAAAAAGCCACCCCAAAATAACAAAAACCCCTAATCTATAAATAAACTAAGAATAGCGCTTAAAAGGGCCTTTTGTATGGCAAAAGTTTAACAGCTCTTTTACCCCAAAAAACTACAAAGTCCCCCCTAACATTACAACCTCCCACCACCCCAAAATAAAGAATCCTAACTAAAATAAAAATGGCATTTGTATGGGCATTGCCCTTAAAAGGACATTCAGCTCTTTTAGTGCCCATTAAAATAAAAAAACCTAATCTATAAAAAAACACCCCAAAAATAAAAAAATAATCCTATTGCTAACCCCAAAATCAGTACTCACCATTCCTGAAGATGTCCATCTGCATTCAGCGCGGAACTATCTTCAATCTTCATCCTAGTGGAGCGGAGGCAGATTGCGGCAGCACGGTCATTTGACGTGGAGGATCCTCTTCATGTGATCGTCCACGGCACACTGAAGATTGAATGTTAGATACCCATTTTATATTAGGGTACCTTGCATTCCTATTGACTGAAAAATTCAAATCAGCCAATAGGATGAGAGTTGTTTACATCCTATTGGCTGTTCAAATAAGCCAATAGGATTTAAGCAGCTCTCATCCTATTGGCTGATTTGAATTTTAGTCCCCAGAGTCCGAGGCAGTTAATCCCAGACATGTCTGGGTGCAAGACCCATAGGGAAAATTACAAAACAAATTAATACAGCACACAGTTTTGCTATTAATCTTAGCTGAGAGCTTGCAAATGAGTGCTGGACTTCTTCTGTGTGCTGAATTAATTTGTCTTGCAATTTTCTCTATGGGCCTTGTACACAGAATTTTTATATTATAAAATGCTAGGTATGTTTGTCCAATGCAGTCATGCGCAGTAGAGACTGCAGCACGAGATAAACATATCTAGCCTTAAACCCTTAGCGACCAGCACCAATGCGCAGTAGAGATAGCGTGAGGACGGCACTGGTCTTTAATCCCTGGGCCTCTCTCTGGAATTTGTGCAGGAAAACCTCGGGCCACAGCACCAGGTACGCAGAGTTTATAAGACCAAGTTTCCCGATTAAAGGTACAGCAATGGATCCCGCAAACCAGTAGCGGGTGATAAACGGGATGCTACGAAACCAGCCACCAAGATCCCACATGCTCGTAACACCGGTCCCTGACTCCAGTTCACGTCACCTGCTGTTGTCTACTTCCACTACATGTCATACACCCCATACTGACATGTCCGCTCAAAATGTGATAATGTGCGCACAGCCTAAACGCAAACTCTCACCCATCGGCGAGAGACGCCCACACATCGTGCATGAGCCTGCAAGTTGTCAACTTATGCTCCTGTACATTCACTGGTATATATACCTGACTCTATTTACATCTAGACGCTGTTATTTAATGGGAGTGTTTCCTGATAATGGAATAAAATCAGTCAGTGGATGTTTTATAGGTTGGCACTTTTTATTTGATGTGGGCATTGCCATGCAAACTAAACCTGTGTCATCCAGTCTACAGCTGTCAGAATGTGGGCACTGACATAATTGTAGGATATCAGCTGTCAGATGGGCACTGCTGTAGTTATATGGAGCTCCAACCAGTGGGCAATGCCATTATTACACACATATTCTGTTATGTTTATTATATGGATAGCTATCTGCTTGGTGGATGACCTTTTAATGCAGATAATAGCTGCGTCTCTAAGTTGGTCAATAAGTGAACCTTCTCATCCAATTTGTGTACATGCTATTCATTGTGGGAGGAGGAAGTTGCTACCTAGATAGAGATAGAGGGATAGGGATAAAGGGATAAGGATAGAGGGATAGGGATAGAGGGTTAAACATAGAGGGATAGGGATATAGGGATAGATGGATAGAGGGATATGGATAGAAATAGAGGAATAAGGATAGAGGTATAGAGATAGAGATAGAGGGATAGGGATAGATGGCTAAAGGGATAGGAATAGAGGGATAGGGATATATGGATAGGGAAAAGGAATATAGTGATAGGGATAGATGAAAAGGGATAGAGGTATAAATGGATATAGGGATAGAGGGATAGATAGATAGAAATAAGGTTAGAGGCATAGGGATGGAGGAACTGAGGGATAGGAATAGATGGATAGAGGGATAGAGATTGATCGATAGGGATAGAGGGATACAGGGATAGATGGATAAAGGGATAAGGATAGAGGGATAGGGATAGATGGATAGAGGGATAGATGGATAGGGATAGATGGATAGAGGGATAATGATAGAGTGATAGGGATAGAGGGATAGATGGATAGGGATAAATGGATAGGGATAGAGGGATAGATGGGTAGATGGATAGATGGATAAAGGGATAATGATAGATGGATAGAGAGATAGATGGATAGAGGAATATGAATAGATGGCTAGGGATAGATGGATAGAGGGATAGGGAGAGATGGATAGAGAGATAGTGATAGAGGGATAGGGATAGAGGGATAGGGATAGAGGGATAGAGATAGAGGGATAGAGATAGAGAGAGAGGGATAGAGAGAGAGGGGGCGGGAGCGGTGGGAAATTTCTTTCCTTACACATTTTGGCCCGTGTACACAGGCTTTTACACTAGTATATATATCAATGATTATATATAGGTATAGATAGAAACAGATATATATAGGAATATCTATTTATAAATACTTAGAACATATTCTGTTATGTGAAGAACATTGGAATGTGAAATGTTTACAGTTAATACAATGTTAAACACTTTATTAAAAATTAATATTGCATAAATTTGTTATTACATGTCTTCAGCTACTTCACTGCAAAGGGCTCCAATGCACTTGTATATATGTCTATATATTCATATGTATTTATATGTTTATATAAATACATATGTACATATATATTTATATATATACTGTATATATAAATATATATATATACACATACATATACATATTTCGGCATGTTTATGCATGTATCACTAAGCTAAAACTTTTTGCATGCCTTTTTTTCTAACACCTGAGACCTTATATCTTAGAGTTTTTATAACTATATAACGATACATATAACACTATGGGTCACATTAATGCCTCCCCAACAGGCCAGGTTTTCAGAATTACCTTGGATGAGAGCAGATAAAACAACCATGTTTACTAATCAGCTGATTATTTCATCTGTGCTCCAGTTCAGATATCCGCAAAATGTGACCTGTTAGGGAGGCCTGAGGACAGGTTTGAAAACCAGTGTGCTAGAAGTAAGCTTTTTGCGTTCGTCGGGCTGCACTTATATTATGAGTTGAAAGTAAACTGTTTTCACTTGCATGCTAACCAGATGAGTGTAAAAAGCTGAACTTACATAATTGCATTCATGTTCACGTATTCCCCATAGAAGTCAATGGAAATTTTTTTTAGGAAAAACACCCCACTCTTGAGAAAACCCGATTGCAGATTCTCATGTGTGCTAACCTGACATGAATAAATATTTCCCATTCCAATGTTCTGCACATACAAGAATATGTTCTATTTATTCATAAAGACATATTTCTATATATTAGGAATTGATGTGTGTGACATAATGTCTCAAAGTGTATTCCACACAAGAGTATGTGGAGGATGCTCAGTGCCAATGAATAATGTATATATAGATATATATATAGTGAAAGGAGGCACCATAAAGAGCACTCGCTATGAAAGTATCAGCATACCCAGTAGGTAAAGTTACAAAGATGTATATACAAAAAAGCGGGTCTCAGGCGGAAGATACGAAAAAAAGCACCTTTATTGCGGTCAAAACATGGAATGGTATAAAAAATAAAACAAACTACATGTAGAAAGGGACGGTCAGATGCGTTTCGGCTCATGTCTTCATCTGTGACCTATATACAATATATTGCTAGACATGTATATACCCTAAGTGCAAATCTGATAGGTTGATCCATTGATTGAACAATTGTTGACAGATGGTAAGAGTTCTCACTCTGAATCTTTAACCCCTAGAGAGATACACTAATGGGGATCAACATGTTGACAGATATTAGATATAAATCCTAAACCTTTCACAAAGAAAAAGGAAAGAAATATAGTAACAGAAAACAAAAAACAACAGACAATATAACTTAACAGAAATACCTTTTATACCTATTATAACTTTGATTTATGTTCTCATCATAAAAAGTAATAATAATAATAAGAACAACAAATCTTTCTTTTATGGATATATATAAAGAAAAATTTCTTAAATCAATGATCTTGTTACACTGTGTGGGTAAGTGGGGAAACTGGGTCCTCATATTTTAATGTTTTAATGGAGTAACAAAAAAGAAGATAAAATAAAGAAATAACAATCAAATATTGCACTCTTCATTCCCTTTTCTTTTTAGACTCAGAAACAACCCCCCCCCCCTTTTTTTTCCTCAACAACTGGCCAAAAATCTTGAAACAAGGCTAAGGGTAAGCATATATTGTCTAATATCCCTAGACCAACATACATTAGGTAAAATCTCTGAGATATAGTTACATAGCCTTAATCTGTCTAAACAATGCAACCTAAGTATTCTGGAATTCTAAGTCCAAACATTGATAATATCGGAATCAATGTTGAAGCCTGAAGGTACTCTCGTTCTCAACACAAAAATCCAAAAGGCTTCTCTCTTGGAAAGGATAACATCCAGATTTCCTCCTCTCTGAGGACGGTAAATTTGATCAATGACAAGCCATTGGAATGCATCCACCTTACAGTCATGTTTTTCAATAAAATGTTCTACCAAAGCTGAGCAAGGAATAATGTTGGAAATATCATTAAGATGTTCCCTAATCCTCACTCGGGCTTCCCTTGTGGTCATACCTACATATTGTAGGTTACAAGATTGACAGGTGGCCAAATAGACAACATATTTATTCCTACAATTTGAAAAATTTTCCAAATTATACATTCTTTGGGTGACCTGCCTCTCTACCTTCATCCAGAAGGTCATATACAAGTCTCTGGTAATCTGAAGTCGGATTTTTTCCTAATCTTAGGTAATTGTCAGTATCATTGAGTTGGCGATATGTCTCATCAATGTAGTCCCCTCGATTTAACACCACCACATTACCTCCTTTGTCAGCTTGTTTGATTATGATGTTGGAATTATCTTGTAGGCACTTGAGGGCATTCTTCTGTACTAATGACAATTGTGAGCCCTTTTGGAAGTACTCAGGTTATCATGCAAAGTTACAAAGATAACACAATAAAAAATATCTTTTAATTGTATATTAAATAAAAATCTGTGTGTAACGGAAATAAATCCACAAGACAAACAAACATATAAAAATAAAAGGTTATGGGGGCGTGTCCAGGATCTAGCCAAAGATTACTGCTATTCTGGGAGCTCAATCTAAAGAATATACTTTCCACCAAAATATCTAACTTTACATATGCCATCCAGCACAGGATTTAATTGTATGCAAGAGAACTAATTTTGCTGGACTGGGCAATACTAATATTGCTCGAGGGGGAGCTTCACAGACTGGACCGTTAAGGTTTTAGGCGGCCCTCGTGGAGGAAAACGTTAGCACCCCCCCGGGTAACCGGGTAATAGGAGAATATAGTAAATTCTCCTCTCCTACTTGTCATTCCAATTTTTAAACATGGTTGAACTATCTACAGCCATCCCAAATCTGCTGTCTGACTATGAACACACAATGTGCGCCAGATTCGATTGCCTCTTGTACAGCATTGTATGTGCTGAGGGCCAGAAAAGGATGAGTGTAGAGGTGTCTAGAGTGTGCAGCGAAGCTCAAGCCGATACAAGCCTCCACGATGTTGTGAAAGTGCAGGTCTGTGAGCAGCTTAGTGCCTGTGAGAGTTTAACACCTACCTTGATTTCTGCCTGGGGAGATGCAGCCGACTCTCTGGAGGGGGTCCAAGGAAGTGCGCACACTGAGGTGCTGTCATCGGCGAGCTTACTCATTGGGATAAAGCTATCAGCGTCAAGTCAACTTCCCTTGCATGGTACGGGAGCTGGGTTCACTGCCCATTATCTGCTGTTTGGCCCCTGTGTGTAGGAGCTGCATCCTGGATGGCCTTGCACATCTGGCATTGTGATTAATCTGGGAACTGGGTCTATCGCTTCTGTTATGATATCAACACTGACACGGAAGACCGGACTGACATGGGGTGAAAGTACTTTTCCCATCATCCAACTATACTCATATTCCACTCCAGATATCTTTGTATATAAATGACGGCCTTTGGGCCTGAGATCTCACTTATTGGAGATACTGGACATATTTGACTTGTGAGATTATTATTTTTTAAAACTTATATTTCCTCACAAGGTGATATTACCTGCACTGTATATCTATCTATGGCTATGGAGTCAGTTATTATTCTTTAGATATAGTGAGATGTTTTACCTCATGATGACATTTTCTGTCCTAACTACTTAGTTAGATGTGAGTGGCCATTAAAGGTTAATGTACTATAGCTGTCCTATCATTTACTAGATACTTTAAAAGTGTTATAATCGTGTTGGTTGCAGTAAAGTGGTATTGCATCTAATAGTCCCTATGTAACATAAAACTAGAAATCAACAACCAGTTCCCCAAGATATGGGAGAAACAAACCCCTTTGTGGTGTACCAATAGTGGGATACCTCTAAATAGAGAAAACAGTGGTGGATGCAAATGAACTTACCCCCCTCTTCACGGCTCGTATACTCAATGGAATTACCTGGTATGTAAATGCCATTAGAGTGGCTCTCTCCTTGGGTGGTTGCTGGACCGTATGCCTTGCTTGGAGCCTCCACACTCTGACAAGCCCCTCCGTCGGATGCCGCCAACACCCACTCTCTCCGACTCACAGGTATGACGTCACCGTTATGTGCCGACTTATGGGGGGTAAGGAGTCCCCGATTCTTCTTGTTCAATCTTTGGTCCTCACTCGTCCACCTCGTATGTATCCAGGCTGGAAATGATCACTGGTACTGGGATAATTACTGCTGTCTCCTTAGGAATGGCTCAATTCATAAGAACATATAAGATACTGAAGTTGCAGTAAAAGTCAATATTCAGCTTTATTCATCCATAAAACAGGTTTACAAAGTAACATGCCCTTCAGTATGCAGTCAAGCTTACGCGTTTCAGCATCTAAGCTGTATTCATAGCTCACTGCTATGCGGCTCCAGTATCTTATATGTTCTTAACATAAAACTATACTCTTTTAGAGGGTCCAAAATTGGGCCGAACTATGGGGTGCCTCCCCATAGTTGCTGTGACATATAAAACTCGTTTTCACTATTTGTGGTGTTGGCAAATGACAGTTAAAGGACCAAGAGCGGCTTTTCACTATTCTATATAATTAAACTCTGTCACCCCTTTGGTGCTTAAACTTACTGCTTGGGCCTAAGTATGTGTTTTACCATACTAAGCTAACAGTCCCCAGTATAGTTTTTTGCCTCGCGGTACTGTGAGCAACAAACAGTAAATACCTGATATTTTTTCTTTTTGAATTTTTTTTTTTTTAAAAAATGCTTGATTTGGCACAATGGTAGTAGTAGTGAGCTAATATCTCAACAAACCTATAAAATTCCACAGAGTAAGGACCTAAAGTGGCCTATAATTGCTTCATCATTACCTGCCATTATCACCATGTTTATATAATGTTTGTGATGGTTATGTTCATTCACTATAGCAATGTTTCTTTTCTGTTCATATAATATTAAGGGTCTAAGAGTGACCCTATCATTATTTCTATTTTACTTGTTCATTGGTCTTCTTCGCATCTCGTGTCTTCTGGACCCACTCGAGGTCCTGGCAAACATGGGAGGTGCGACTGAGAGGAACAGGTCCACAAGTGGCCTGTTTCACTTAAAAACCCTCAGCTAATGAGTTGTCACAAGTGAGTTCCAAGAGTGGCCTCTGCTGCTTTTGGGGTGAAAAAAATGGGGGGGGGGTAGGTTATTTATTTGCTCCTCAAATGTTTCTTGCTTGTGTCTTTTTGTGCATATGCTTGGTAACAAATGATGAAGTATTCCATGCTTTTTCAACTTTTTGATATTTCTGTTTTATATGATGAATGAGCAAATTCGTTGTCTTGTAAATCTTTACCCTCAATAAAAACTTTTATTAAAAAAAAATAAAAAATAAAAAATATAAGGTTAAACCTGTGTAGGGCTACAGATGACAAGAAATCCTGTCACCCAATAATCTTATCTGGTATCTGGTCTAAGTGCGGCCGAAGGACATGTAACTCCAGAAATGTTCATATACTATAGCCACTGAGTAAAGAGATCCCTATATAATAAACGGGGACACAGTCCCAAACAAATTAACTAATCTTTCAGTAGCCAATGTATAGCTTTAAAGGGACACTGAACCCACATTTTTTCTTTCGTGATTCAGATAGAGCATGCAATTTAAGCAACTTTCTAATTTACTCCTATTATCAAATTTTCTTCATTCTCTTGGCATGTTTATTTGAAAAGCAAGAATGTAAGTTTAGATGCCTGCCCATTTTTGGTGAACAACCTGGGTTGTCCTTGCTGATTGGACAGCACCAATAAACAAGTGCTGTCCATGGCCTGAACCAAACATTTTCTGGCTTATGAGCTTAGTTGCCTTCCTTTTTAAATAAAGATAGCAAGAGAACAAAGAAAAATTGATACTAGGAGTATATTAGAAAGTTGCTTAAAATCGCATGTTCTATATGAATCATTAAAGAAAAAAATTGGGTTCAGTGTCCCATTTTAACCATTATGATGCCCCTATTATTTCACTGTATATATACATATTACATATATCTGAAGGTATATATATATATAAAGGTATTTTGGTACAATATATATCTATACCTATAAATATACATGATTATATATAGGTATAGATATATACAGATATGTATAAAAATATCTATTTATAAACACATGCTATGTGCAAAACATTGGAATGTGAAATATTTACAGTAAATACATAGTTAAAAACTTTATTGAAAATTAATATTGCGTAAATATGTTTCTTCATGTTTTCATCTACTTAACTGCAAAGGCAGTTAACCATATATATATGTCTGTCTGTCTATGTATACATACTTATTTATGTGTTTATATATGTATATATGTCTGTAAATACATATATACACATAAAAATACATAAATACAAATGTACACATGTACAGACATATACTGTATATATAAATACATATCCATCTTTAGATATGTATATGTATGTATCTCAATGTTAAAGCTCTTCATAGTGTTATTATCGGGCATATTTATCAATGTGCTAGCGGACATGATACGATGTAGCGTATCATGTCCGCAGAACATCGATAAATGCCGACAGCATACGCTGTCAGCATTTATCATTGCACAAGAAGTTCACCAGAACTGCTTGTGCAATACCGCCCCTGCAGATTCATGGTCAATCAACCCGCTAGCAGGGGGTGTCAATTAACCCGATCGTATTCGATCAGGTTGATTTCTGTCCGCCGCCTCAGAGCAGGCGGACAGGTTATGGAGCAGTGGACTTTAGACTGCTGCTTCATAACTTCTGTTTCCGGCGAGCCTGAGTGAGCCCCTATGAGTGTAACTATACTTTATAATGTATTTTCGATGAGTTTAGTTAAACTTTTTTGTTTCATGAAACAGTTAACCATAGCTCTGATGTCACGGTAATCATTCTAGTGTAAATCACAATTCTGCTCACGCATTGGCATTTACTTTCAACTCCTAATACAAGCGATAAGCCCAACAAGCACAACCACTCACGATAAACCCCTTATCGTTCACGCACAAATGTTTGCGATCCACTCAAAATCTCTCTTTTTCTCTCTCTCTTTTTTTCATCTCTCTCTCTTTCTCTCTGTCTCTCTCTGTCTCTTTCTCTCTGTCTCTCTGTCTCTCTCTCTCTCTCTCTCTCTCTCTACATACAGGTTCATTATTTTTTTTTTTTTCTTTATTAACAATAGTCATCTCATAAATAACAAATATATAGGTGTTAAATGGGTGTTCCATTGGAGTAACCTCTTTTAATCCAGTTTTATTAGAAATAGAATTGGTACAAAACAACATATATGCTACAAACACAGTTACAATATAAAAGATAGAGGTTCCAGGAGGGAGCCTCAGAGGCGCACTAACATAGTGCAAATAAGCCAAATATTTGAAATGTTTCAGATTTTACCCAGTCGTAGCTGCATAACAAAAGAATTTTTCGGCATTCCCCATATAACAAAGTTCTTGGTGATGGCTGAAAATTTCAGTGAGGCAAAAACAGGCAGCTCCCTTAGACCCGGTGTATGGGACGACACTAAAGAATGAGAAGAACAAAAAGAGGGCGCCTCATAGTGTATCTATTCCATGTGTTAGGTGTTAAATAGGGTGATATATATGCTCACCAGATATGTAGGCACCGGTACTGTGACCGGTGGCGGATAGCAGGCTAGCACTTAACATGGCTAGGTACACTGAAAGAATCCCTCTGTTTAAGCTGCTTAATGCAAACTGCAAAATTGCGTGCGGGTTCACGTATTCTACTCTTCTACCTCAATCAGTATGAGGTAAGGGCCGCTCAGTTTAGGTATAGTCTTGTCACAGACACCAGGCAAATCCTGTCTCCGTGTAGCTGTTTCCTTTCTGTGGACTTATGGAAAACTGCCCTGGGAAAAGGACTTTATTTCACTGTCTGCACTTGCAAGTTCAAGAGTATTTAAGCAAAAGTCTTGCCTTGAAGTTTTAAAGCCTGTGACTGCATCCCTGGACAAAGCTTGATAACACTACATGGAGACAGGATTTGACTGGTGTCTGTGACAAGACTATACCTACACTGTGCGGCCCTTACCTCATACTGATTGAGGTAGAAGAGTGGAATATGTGAACCCGCACTCAATTTTGCAGTTTGCATTAAGCAGCTTAAACAGAGGGATTCCTTTCAGTGTACTAGCCACTGTTAAGTTCTAGCCTGCTATCCCGCACTGGTCACAGTACGGTGCCTACATATCTGGTGAGCATATATATCACCCTATTTAAGAACCTAACACATGGAACAGATTACACTATGAGGCTCCCTCTTTTTGTTCTTCTCACAGTTACAATATATATGAACGGATTCATAATTTTAAATATAGAACAGTACAATATCAAGATTAGTCATCAAGAAGAAATTGGTATAAGAAATTTAAATAATAGAAAATAGAAAAAATGGACAACCCCTGTATGTCCCATGCCACTGTCCACATGTCCACATCTCCAGCATCGATGACTGGTTTTAGGGTATAATCTATGTAGTTTACATGGAGTTAAGTACCAACTGTGAAGGACTTTAGTTAATAATTTATCTTTATCATCACTGTTGAGGGGGAGTAGGAATGTGTGTTAGTGAATATGTTAAGGGCTTGTTGGAGAAGGATTATAATTCCTAGGTCTTTTTCCCATCTTTCGAAGGAGTGGGCAAAAATACTGTGGAGTCTGCTTTATGATCTTGCATAATTGTAATATACCTTTAAGTCTTGCACACCTTAAGTGAACTCTTCTCCCACTACCTGTCTCACAGGTATTTATTGCTGCATCCTCTTTTCTAACATTGCCTGAATATTGAAGGAAGTTAACCTTCAAATCTTGCTCTGTGTTTTCTCCTTAAACTCACTTTGTTTATTAGGACCTGCTCAACTTAGACTTCATTATTATAGTGAAGTATTTCCGTTATACGTCTGGACTCAAAGTCGCAAGTATCTTATTCACCCTCTAGGCTATATTTGTTTGCAAGAGACAGAATAACTTTAGCATTCGCAAGAGTCTTGGCTGAAGTGAGCGTTAGAAATCTAACGACAAGACTCCAGCCGCAGAGAAAAGCCAGGAGTTAAGAGCTTTCTGGGCTAACGCCGGTTAATTCCAATTGGCTGATAGAATCCTATCAGCCAATCGGAATTCGAGGGATGCCATCTTGGATGACGTCCCTTAAAGGAACCTTCATTCGTCGGGAGTTCGTCGTGGAGGAAGGATGTTCCAGATATCTTTGTAATATAAATGACCGCCTTTGGGCCTGAGATCTCACTTATTGGAGATACTGGACATATTTGACTTGTGCGATTATTATTTTTTTAAACTTATATTTCCATCCCAAGGTGATATTACCTGCACTGTATATCTACCTATGGCTGTGGAGTCAGTTATTATTCTTTAGATATAGTGTGATGTTTTACCTCATGATGACATTTTCTGTCCTAAGATTAATGTACTATAGCTGTCCTATCATTTACTAGATACTTTAAAAGTGTTATAATCGTGTTGGTTGCAGTGTTGGTTGCAGTAAAGTGATATTGCATCTAATAGTCCCTATGTAACATAAAACTAATCTCTTTTAGAGGGTCCAATAATGGGCCAAACTATGGGGTGCCTCCCCATAGTTGTTGTGACATATAAAACTAGTTTTCACTATTTGTGGTGTTGGCAAATGACAGTTAAAGGACCAAGAGCAGCCTATCACTATTCTATATAATTAAACTCTCTCACCCCTTTGGTGCTTAAGCTTACTGCTTGGGCCTAAGTATGTGTTTTACCATACTAAGCTAACAGTCCCCAGTATAGTTTTTTGTCTCGCGGTACTGTGAGCAACAAACAGTAAATATCTGATTATTTTTTCTTTTTGACATTTTTGTTTTTTTTTTTTTACAAAATGCTTGAATTTGGCACAATTGTAGTTTAAGTAGTGAGCTAATATCTCAACAAACCCATGAAAATTCCATAGAGTAAGAACCTAGGGTGGCCTATAATGGCTTAATCATTTACCTGTCATCAACCATGTTTATATAATGTTTGTGATGGTTATGTTCATATCACGTATAGCAATGTTTCTTTTCTGTTCATGAAATATAAGGGTCTAAGAGTGACCCTATCATTATTTCTATTTTACTTGTTCATTGGCCTTCTTCGCATCTCGTGTCTTCTGGACCCACTCGAGGTCCTGGCAAACATGGGAGGTGCGACTGAGAGGAACAGGTCCACAAGTGGCCTGTTTCACTTAAAAACCCTCAGCTAATGAGTTCCAAGAGTGGCCTCTGCTGCTTTTGGGGTGAAAAAAATGGGGGGTAGGTTATTGATTTGCTCCTCAAATGTTTCTTGATTGTGCCTTTTTGTGCATATGCTTGGTAACAAATGATGTTGAAGTATTCCATGCTTTTTCAACTTTTTGATATTTCTGTTTTACATGATGAATGAGCAAATTCGTTGTCTTGTAAATCTTTACCCTCAATAAAAACTATTATTAAAAATAAATAAAAAAATGAAAATAAAAGGTTAAACCTGTGTAGGGCTACAGATGACAAGAAATCCTGTCACCCACTAATCTTATCTGGTGTCTGGTCTAAGTGCGGCCGAAGGACATGTAACTCCAGTAATGTTCATATACTATAGCCACTGAGTAAAGAGATCCCTTTATAATAAACGGGGACACAGTCCCAAACAAATTAACTAATCTTTGAGTAGCCAATGTATAGCTTTAAAGGGACACTGAACCCACGTTTTTTCTTTCGTGATTCAGATAGAGCATGCAATTTAAGCAACTTTCTAATTTACTCCTATTATCAAATTTTCTTCATTATATTGGCATGTTTATTTGAAAAGCAAAGATTGTAAGGTTTAGATGCCCGCCCATTTTTGGTGAACAACCTGGGTTGTCCTTGCTGATTGGACAGCACCAATAAACAAGTGCTGTCCAAGGCCTGAACCAAACATTTTCTGGCTTATTTAGCTTAGATGCCTTCCTTTTTAAATAAAGATAGCTAAGAGAACGAAGAAAAAAATTGATACTAGGAGTATATTAGAAAGTTGCTTAAAATTGCTTGCTCTATCTGAATCATTAAAGAAAAAAAATTGGGTTCAGTGTCCCTTTTTTAACCATTATGATGTCCCTATTATTCACTGTATGGTATACATATTACATATATCTGAAGGTATATATATATGAAGGTATTTTGGTACAATATATATCTATACCTATAAATATACATGATTATATATAGGTATAGATATATACAGATATGTATAAAAAATATCTATTTAAAAACACATGCTATGAGCAAAACAATTGGAATGTGAAATATTTACAGTAAATACATAGTTAAAAACTTTATTGAAAATTAATATTGCGTTAAATATGTTTCTTCATGCTTTCATCTACTTAACTGCAAAGGCAGTTAAGCATATATATATATATGTCTGTCTGTCTATGTATACATACGTATTTATGTGTTTATATGTGTATATATGTCTTTAAATACATATATACACATAAAAATACATAAATACAAATGTACACATGTACAGACATATACTGTATATATAAATACATATCCATCTTTAGATATGTATATGTATGTATCTCAATGTTAAAGCTCTTCATAGTGTTATTATGGGGCATATTTATCAATGTGCTAGCGGACATGATACGATGTAGCGTATCATGTCCGCAAAAACATCGATAAATGCCGACAGCAACGCTGTCAGCATTTATCATTGCACAAGAAGTTCACCAGAACTGCTTGTGTAATCCCCCGCCTGCAGGATTCATGGACAATCAACCCGTTAGCAAGGGGTGTCAATTAACCCTATCGTATTTGATCAGGTTGATTTCTTTCCCGCCGGCCTCAGAGCAGGACGGGACAGGTTATGAGCAGTGGTTCTTAGGGACTGCTGCTGTCATAACTTCTGTTTCCGGCGAGCCTGAGGAGCCCCTATGAGTGTAACTATACTTTATTATGTATTTTCGAGAGTTTAGTTAAACTTTTTTGGTTTCATGAAAACAGTTATCCATAGCTCTGATGTCACGGTAATCATTCTAGTGTAAATCACGATTCTGCTGTCGGCATTGGCATTTACTTTCAACTCCTAATACAAGCAATAAGCCAAACAAGCACAACCACTCTCGATAAAAAATGTTACAGAGCGTGGGATAAAATGTAGAAGTGTGATCACATGACTCCCCAACATACACCGTGTGAACACTTTTCACTGATCCGGTGCAGGTTAAAAGTACACAGAGTGGAGAGGTCACTTAATGGGAGGACACCCTCCAAATGTTCCCCACAGAAACATGGCGGTAAGGATCTGGAAACAAGGTTATGCACCACTAGCCTTTCATGTGCAAGATGTGTGATGTGGTATAATAGGACTCGTACCTGTCAACCTCCTGAACGTATCAGGGCAAAAGTAGGGGCTGACTGCAGATCCGTGCGTCTCCTTCGATTACAAAGTGCCTCTTTTTCCTTCGGGGTATTTCAGCTGAGTCCTATGCCCGCCATTCCTGGCGGTTGCTTCATTTCCAATCCTCCTCCCGTTTGAGAAACCTGAGCTGTGTGATGCAATACGGTGACCACCTCTGGTCCGTGCTCACTCTGTAGGCCTTAGACGTAAACAAGGACAAAAACAGAATAGAGGAGCATAGACCGGGCTGGTATGCAGGTAAAAACGATTTATTTCAAGTTAGGCGCGTAGCGCTAACATGGAGTGAAGTCAAATATAACAAAATACACAAAAAATGTGGAGGGGATAAACTCCCCGGGGTTAAACACGGAAAAGAATCTAGTATTACACAGAAGGGCTGGAAAATATCAGGGTAAACGACGTTTCAGCATGTAGCCTTACTCATTACCTGTTTTAAATAGTACATTGTGCACTATAAACCACCAGCCCTAGGCTCCCTTTGGTCAGTGGGGTACACACCCTTTTTCCTTCTCCTGACCAATGGGAATGCTATAAATTACATCAGCTCCATATTACCAATCAGAAAGAAGCATTGAGCTACATTGGAGGTAAACACAGTACAGATGCACCGATATAATTATTTTAGTTATCACTAGACAGAAATTGCACTAGTTACTAGCATTCTTATGCAGGAACAAACAGTGGAAAAAGGGTAGAAAAGAAAGAAGAAAAGAAAAGAGCCTCAAATTTAGCAGGTGTACATAGACTCGCATTAGGGAAATACAATCATGACTTTACAACAAATACTGTCAGAGTAAATTCAGTAATATCAATTACATAGGCTATAGAGATATCCCTTGCTGCTGATCCGGTAAAATAGATCGGGAACACCTGCAGAAAATGGGTTCAAAAGATATATATATATTAGAATAGGTCTTAGATTGAGCAAATATACATTGATCATAAACCCGTATGGTAAAATACAAACATAGGGTAAATACATGGGGAGAGATTCATAACATAAGCTCTTGATACTTGTAAATATATATACATATGTACAATCATACCATGGCAGAATAGATGGTCTGAAATCAAAACCAATTGCCATGATCCCCATGATCTCAACTGGCCCAAGGCGGTATCTACCAAAAAGAAGGCATTAGTAAACAGGGCTAGTGAGGATGATTTACACAGGGAGAGACCCGACCATTGGCTTTGAGTCAGACCCACCATGGCAGAAGCCCTGCACATGGAGTCACAGAGACCCATGTCCGGGTACATAATATAGATGGCAAAATAAGTCCATATAAATATATTATATAAATATACATAAAAATAGATATGTTTGGTATGTAGTCAGAGGGGTACCATGATGTCACAGAAACGCATAAGGCGTACCAAAACAAACAAAACCAAAACAAGAAACAAAGGACATGATAAAAAGGATGCAGGATACAATGTACTATATAGAGTATATGGAAGTATATGGGGAGTATATGGTGTTGGGGGGCCTAGGGAATGTATATATATATATATATATATATTAGATATATATATATTATCTCAACCAGTCGCTGACCACCAGCTACCCACCCAGAGGGGGTCAAGGATTTCCGTGGGGTGTGTCTCCTACAAAAATATATTTACATAAATATGTGTGTATACCATGTAACTATAAGGGTATCACCAGAAATTGATGAGGTCAAATTCCGAGTGAGGCCTTCTGGAACCCTAGATTAGAGCTTGAAGATCCAGAAGACCTCACTCTCACCCAACATAGGTTTCTATCCTGTCCCCCCCTTTAATTGGTGGTATACATTCAATAATGGGTCCAAGCGAAGGTTGAGATCTCCTTTGAGTGTATCCCTGAAAAATGGTTTACAAGTTGGGAGTGGGTGAGTACACCTTCTCTGATATCCGCTAGGTGTTCTATTTATGCGTTGTTCTGGCCTCTCTGGGTGGTGAGCCCTACATATTGGACAGAGCAAGGCTTCACCAACTGATCACATATATGACAAATGTAGACCTACAATTCATGGCAGCAATTAATTTTAAACTCTTGGCCAGAGGTGAGGGAATAGAATGTATCCCCTGTCACTAGTCTCTCGCAGGCCAACGCACGGTACGATGGTGACATCGAAATGTGCCTTTGACACTCAACCAGGAAGATGTCACTGCCCCCGTCTTTTTGAGTCTGGTGGGTGCAACTAAGTTGCCAATAGATCTATTCCTTCTATATGAGCACCTGACCCCTCTTTCCACCACTCCTTGGTAAACTTCATCTGCTGCCAGTAATCCAAAGTGCTTTTCCACTATTCTGCAAATTTCCTCATATTGCTTAGAGTATTCAGTTAAAAACGTTACTCTATCTTTCA
Source organism: Bombina bombina (assembly GCF_027579735.1). Lineage (NCBI taxonomy): Eukaryota > Metazoa > Chordata > Amphibia > Anura > Bombinatoridae > Bombina > Bombina bombina. The sequence continues at coordinate 172,120,595 of NC_069499.1, read as the reverse complement.
GTACTCCTTCTGCATTCTGCTTACTTGTTCTATCTTTCGGGGGTTCTAATAATTTGCTCCTAGGTATACTTTTTACAGCATTCCTGGCACCAGTTATCACAGAGGTTTTGTAGCCCCTATCTCGGAGTCTCTTGGTGAGATCATCCGCCTGTTTTTCATAAACCTTGGGCTCACTACAGTTCCTTTTCAGCCGAATGAATTGGCCTTTGGCCACCCCCTTGAACACACCCTGTGGATGGCAACTCCCAGCGTGCAGCAATGAATTTCCCGAGATGGGCTTCCGATATGTTTCGGAACTTATGCCACAACCAGTGGTGCCCTTTAGGGTAACATCCAGGAAATTTATTGTGTCAGGCTGGATTTCATGGGTGAACTGAATCCCCATAATGTCATCATCCAGACTTACAATGAAGTCTTGGAGAGCCCTTATCATTCACGCACAAATGTTTGCGATCCACTCAAAATCTCTCTTTTTCTCTCTCTCTTTCTTTTCATCTCTCTCTCTTTCTCTCTGTCTCTCTCTGTCTCTTTCTCTCTCTCTCTCTCTCTCTCTCTCTCTCTCCATATAGGTTCATTATTGTTTTTTTTTTTCTTTATTAACAATAGTCATCGCATAAATAACAAATATATAGGTGTTAAATGGGTGTTCCATTGGAGTAACCTCTTTTAATCCAGTTTTATTAGAAATAGTATTTGGTACAAAACAACAATATATGTACAAACACAGTTACAATATAAAAGATAGAGTTCCAGGAGGGAACCTCAAGGAGGCGCGCTAACAATATGCAAATAAGCCAAATATTGAAATATTTCAGATTTTACCAGTTGTAGCTGCAAACAAAAGATTTTTTCGGCATTCCCATATAACAAAGTTCTTGGTGATGGCTGAAAATTTCAGTGAGGCAAAACAGGCAGCTCCCCTTAGACCCGGTGTGTGGGACAAACTAAAAGAATGAGAAGAACAAAAAGAGGGGGCCTCATAGTGTAACCTGTTCGATGTGTTAGGTTGTTAAATAGGGTGATATATATGCTCACCAGATATGTAGGCACCGTTCTGTGACCGGTGCAGGATAGCAGGCTAGCACTTAACAGTGGCTAGTACACTGAAAGGAATCCCTCTGTTTAAGCTGCTTAATGCAAACTGCAAAATTGCGTGCGGGTTCACGTATTCTACTCTTCTACCTCAATCAGTATGAGGTAAGGGCCGCACAGTGTAGGTATAGTATTGTCACAGACACCAGGCAAATCCTGTCTCCATGTAGCTGTTTCCTTTCTGTGGACTTATGGAAAACTGCCCTGTGAAAAGGACTTTATTTTACTGTCTGCACTTGCAAGTTCAATAGTATTTAAGCAAATGTCTTGCCTTGAAGTTTTAAAGCCTGTGACTGCATCCCTGGACAAAGCTTGATAACACTACATGGAGACAGGATTTGACTGGTGTCTGTGACAAGACTATACCTACACTGTGCGGCCCTTACCTCATACTGATTGAGTTAGAAGAGTGGAATACGTGAACCTGCACGCAATTTTGCAGTTTGCATTAAGCAGCTTAAACAGAGGAATTCCTTTCAGTGTACTAGCCACTGTTAAATGCTAGCCTGCTATCCTGCACCGGTCACAGTACGGTGCCTACATATCTGGTGAGCATATATATCACCCTATTTAACAACCTAACACATGGAACAGATTACACAATGAAGCTCCCTCTTTTTGTTCTTCTTACAGTTACAATATATATGAACGGATTAATAATTTTAAATATAGAACATTACAATATCAAGATTAGTCATCAAGAAGTAATTGGTATAAGAAATTGAAATAATGGAAAATAGAAAAAATGGACACCCCCACCACATATGTCCCATGCCACTGTCCACATCTCCAGTAGTGATGTCGCGAACCTTAAAAAAACGCACGAACCGCCATTGACTTCAATAGGCAGGCGAACTTTAAAACCCACAAGGACTCTTTCTGGCCACAATAGTGATGGAAAAGTTGTTTCAAGGGGACTAACACCTGGACTGTGGCATGCCGGAGAGGGATCCATGGCAAAACTCCCACGGAAAATTACATAGTTGATGCAGAGTCTGGTTTTAACCCATAAAGGGCCTAAATCACCTAACATTCCTAAATTGTTTGGAATAACGTGCTTTAAAACATCAGGTATGATGTTGTATCGATCAGGTAGTGTAAGGGTTACGCCCGCTTCACAGTGATAGACCAAACTCCCCGTGTAACGCACCACAAACAACTGCAAACAGTCCATTTGCACAACCACGAGATAGATAGATTTGATAGATAGATACATAGATTACATAGATCAATAGATGCAATATACATATGATAGATACAAATTACATAGATCAATAGATGCAATATACATTTGATAGATACGAATTACATAGATCAATAGATGCAATATACATTTGATAGATACGAATTACATAGATCAAAAGATGCAATATACATTTGATAGATACGAATTACATAGATCAATAGATGCAATATATATTTGATAGATACGATTGATAGTTAGATAGATTCGATAGATAAATAGATAGATTTGATAGATATATAATATCCCTGACAGAGTATAACAATAAGACATGCGGTCTGGGACCCATGGTGTGTTAAGTAGTACTATTCTTAGCGGTTTACTACCTGTTACTCCCCCTATCGGGGGGAGGTCTATATGGCCTGCGTTTTTGGAACAGGGAGATGGAAGAAGATGATTGGTCTGTCCTCATACTTCAAATTTGGCCTAAACACAAGTGGCTGTCTCAAAACAGTCCGGCCATGAGATCGATAGATTTGATAAATAGATATACATAGATTGATAGTTAGATAGAATCGATAGAAGATAAATAGATAGATTTGATAGATATATAATTACCCTGACAAAGTATAACAATAAAACATGCGGTCTGGGACCCATGGTAACTAGGTTGTGTTAAGTAGTACTATTCTTAGCGATTTAATCCCTGTTACCCCCCCTATCGGGGGAGGACTATATGGCCTGCATGATTACCCTGACAAAGTATAACAACAAGACATGCGGTCTGGGACCCATGGTAACTAGGTTGTGTTAAGTAGTACTGTTCTTAGCAGTTTAATCCCTGTTATTCCCCCTATAGGGGGAGGTCTATATGGCCTGCATGATTACCCTGACAAAGTATAACAACAAAACATGCGGTCTGGGACCCATGGTAACTAGGTTGTGTTAAGTAGTACTATTCTTAGCACTTTAATCCCTGTTACTCCCCCTATCGGGGGAGGTCTATATGGCCTGCATGATTACCCTGACAAAGTATAACAACAAAAACATGCGGTCTGGGACCCATGGTAACTAGGTTGTGTTTAGTAGTACTATTCTTAGCACTTTAATCCATGTTACTATCCCTACCGGGGGAGGTCTATATGGCCTGCATGATTACCCTGACAAAGTATAACAACAAAACATGCGGTCTGGGACCCATGGTAACTAAGTTGTGTTTAGTAGTACTATTCTTAGCACTTTAATCCATGTTACTCTCCCTACCGGGGGAGGTCTATATGGCCTGCATGCTTACCCTGACAAAGTATAACAACAAGACATGCGGTCTGGGACCCATGGTAACTAGGTTGTGTTAAGTAGTATTGTTCTTAGCAGTTTAATACCTGTTACTACTCCCCTATCGGGGGGAGGTCTATATGGCCTGCATGATTACCCTAACAAACTATAACAACATGACATGCGGTCTGGGGACCCATGGTAACTAGGTTGTGTTTAGTAGTACTGTTCTTAGCACTTTAATCCCTGTTACTCCACCTATCTGGGGAGGTCTATATGGCCTGCATGATTACCCTGACAAAGTATAACAACAAGACATGCGGTCTGGGACCCATGGTAACTAGGTTGTGTTTAGTAGTACTGTTCTTAGCACTTTAATCCCTGTTACTCCACCTATCGGGGTAAGTCTAAATGGCCTGCAAGATTTCCCTGACAAAGTATAACAACAAGACATGCGGTCTGGGACCTATGGTAACTAGGTTGTGTTAAGTAGTACTGTTCTTAGCAGTTTAATTACCTGTTACTCCCCCTATCTGGGGAGGTCTATATGGCCTGCATGATTACCCTGACAAAGTATAACAACAAGACATGCGGTCTGGGACCCATGGTAACTAGGTTGTGTTAAGTAGTACTGTTCTTAGCAGTTTAATACCTGTTACTCCCCCTATCGGGGGAGGTCTATATGGCCTGCATGATTACCCTGACAAAGTATAACAACAAGAAATGCGGTCTGGGATGCATAGTAACTAGGTTGTGTAAAGTAGTACTGTTTTTAGCAGTTTAATACCTGTTACTCCCCCTATCGGGGGGGGGTCTATATGGCCTGCATGATTACCCTGACAAAGTATAACAACAAGACATGCGGTCTGGTACCATGGTAACTAGTTTGTGTTAAGTAGTACTGTTCTTAGCAGTTTAATCCCTGTTACTCCCCCCTACCCTGACAAAGTATAACAACAAAACATGCGGTCTGGGACCCATGGTAACTAGGTTGTGTTTAGTAGTACTATTCTTAGCACTTTAATCCATGTTACTATCCCTACCGGGGGAGGTCTATATGGCCTGCATGATTACCCTGACAAAGTATAACAACAAAACATGCGGTCTGGGACCCATGGTAACTAGGTTGTGTTTAGTAGTACTATTCTTAGCACTTTAATCCATGTTACTCTCCCTACCGGGGGAGGTCTATATGGCCTGCATGATTACCCTGACAAAGTATAACAACAAGGCATGCGGTCTGGGACCCATGGTAACTAGGTTGTGTTAAGTAGTATTGTTCTTAGCAGTTTAATACCTGTTACTCCCCCTATCGGGGGAGGTCTATATGGCCTTCATGATTACCCTGACAAACTATAACAACATGACATGCGGTCTGGGACCCATGGTAACTAGGTTGTGTTTAGTAGTACTGTTCTTAGCACTTTAATCCCTGTTACTCCACCTATCTGGGGAGGTCTATATGGCCTGCATGATTACCCTGACAAAGTATAACAACAAGACATGCGGTCTGGGACCCATGGTAACTAGGTTGTGTTTAGTAGTACTGTTCTTAGCACTTTAATCCCTGTTACTCCACCTATCGGGGTAAGTCTAAATGGCCTGCAAGATTACCCTGACAAAGTATAACAACAAGACATGCGGTCTGGGACCTATGGTAACTAGGTTGTGTTAAGTAGTACTGTTCTTAGCAGTTTAATACCTGTTACTCCCCTTATCTGGGGAGGTCTATATGGCCTGCATGATTACCCTGACAAAGTATAACAACAAGACATGCGGTCTGGGACCCATGGTAACTAGGTTGTGTTAAGTAGTACTGTTCTTAGCAGTTTAATACCTGTTACTCCCCCTATCGGGGGAGGTCTATATGGCCTGCATGATTACCCTGACAAAGTATAACAACAAGAAATGCGGTCTGGGATGCATAGTAACTAGGTTGTGTAAAGTAGTACTGTTTTTAGCAGTTTAATACCTGTTACTCCCCCTATCGGGGGGGGGGTCTATATGGCCTGCATGATTACCCTGACAAAGTATAACAACAAGACATGCGGTCTGGTACCATGGTAACTAGGTTGTGTTAAGTAGTACTGTTCTTAGCAGTTTAATACCTGTTACTCCCCCTATCGGGGGAGGTCTATATGGCCTGCATGATTACCCTGACAAAGTATAACAACAAGACATGCGGTCTGGGACCCATGGTAACTAGGTTGTGTTAAGTAGTACTGTTCTTAGCAGTTTAATACCTGTTACTCCCCCTATCTGGGGAGGTCTATATGGCCTGCATGATTACCCTGACAAAGTATAACAACAAGACATGCGGTCTGGGACCCATGGTAATTAGGTTGTGTTTAGTAGTACTATTCATAGCACTTTAATCCCTGTTACTCCCCTTATCGGGGGAGGTCTATATGGCCTGCATGATTACCCTGGCAAAGTATAACAACAAGACATGCGGTCTGGGACCCATGGTAACTAGGTTGTATTAAGTAGTACTGTTCTTAGCAGTTTAATACCTGTTACTCCCCCCTATCGGGGGGGGTCTATATGGCCTGCATGATTACCCTGACAAAGTATAACAACAAGACATGCGGTCTAGGACCCATGGTAACTAGGTTGTGTTAAGTAGTACTGTTCTTAGCAGTTTAATACCTGTTACTCCCCCTATCGGGGGAGGTCTATATGGCCTGCATGATTACCCTGACAAACTATAACAACAAGACATGCGGTCTGGGACCCATGGTAACTAGGTTGTGTTTAGTAGTACTGTTCTTAGCACTTTAATCCCTGTTACTCCCCTTATCTGGGGAGGTCTATATGGCCTGCATGATTACCCTGACAAAGTATAACAACAAGACATGTGGTCTGGGATGCATAGTAACTAGGTTGTGTAAAGTAGTACTGTTCTTAGCAGTTTAATACCTGTTACTCCCCCTATCTGGGGGGGGGGGGGTCTATATGGCCTGCATGATTACCCTGACAAAGTATAACAACAAGACATGCGGTCTGGGACCCATGGTAATTAGGTTGTGTTTAGTAGTACTATTCATAGCACTTTAATCCCTGTTACTCCCCTTATCAGGGGAGGTCTATATGGCCTGCACGATTACCCTGGCAAAGTATAACAACAAGACATGCGGTCTGGGACCCATGGTAACTAGGTTGTATTAAGTAGTACTGTTCTTAGCAGTTTAATAACCTGTTACTCCCCCCTATCGGGGGGGGTCTATATGGCCTGCATGATTACCCTGACAAAGTATAACAACAAGACATGCGGTCTGGTACCATGGTAACTAGGTTGTGTTAAGTAGTACTGTTCTTAGCAGTTTAATACCTGTTGCTCCCCCTATCGGGGGAGGTCTATATGGCCTGCATGATTACCCTGACAAAGTATAACAACAAGACATGCGGTCTGGGACCCATGGTAACTAGGTTGTGTTAAGTAGTACTGTTCTTAGCAGTTTAATACCTGTTACTCCCCCTATCGGGGGAGGTCTATATGGCCTGCATGATTACCCTGACAAACTATAACAACAAGACATGCGGTCTGGGACCCATGGTAACTAGGTTGTGTTTAGTAGTACTGTTCTTAGCACTTTAATCCCTGTTACTCCACCTATCGGGGTAAGTCTAAATGGCCTGCAAGATTACCCTGACAAAGTATAACAACAAGACATGCGGTCTGGAGCCTATGGTAACTAGGTTGTGTTAAGTAGTACTGTTCTTAGCAGTTTAATACCTGTTACTCCCCTTATCTGGGGAGGTCTATATTTCCTGCATGATTACCCTGACAAAGTATAACAACAAGACATGCGGTCTGGGATGCATAGTAACTAGCTTGTGTAAAGTAGTACTGTTTTTAGCAGTTTAATACCTGTTACTCCCCCTATCGGGGGGGGGGGGGGGGTCTATATGGCCTGCATGATTAACCTGACAAAGTATAACAACAAGACATGCGGTCTGGGATGCATAGTAACTAGGTTGTGTAAAGTAGTACTGTTTTTAGCAGTTTAATCCCTGTTACTCCCCCTATCGGGGGGGGGTCTATATGGCCTGCATGATTACCCTGACAAAGTATAACAACAAGACATGCGGTCTGGTACCATGGTAACTAGGTTGTGTTAAGTAGTACTGTTCTTAGCAGTTTAATACCTGTTACTCCCCCCTATCGGGGGAGGTCTATATGGCCTGCATGATTACCCTGACAAAGTATAACAACAAGACATGCGGTCTGGGACCCATGGTAACTAGGTTGTGTTAAGTAGTACTGTTCTTAGCAGTTTAATACCTGTTACTCCCCCTATTGGGGGAGGTCTATATGGCCTGCATGATTACCCTGACAAACTATAACAACAAGACATGCGGTCTGGGACCCATGGTAACTAGGTTGTGTTTAGTAGCACTGTTCTTAGCACTTTAATCCCTGTTACTCCACCTATCGGGGGAGGTCTATATGGCCTGCATGATTACCCTGACAAAGTATAACAACAAGACATGCGGTCTGGGACCCATGGTAACTAGGTTGTGTTTAGTAGTACTGTTCTTAGCACTTTAATCCCTGTTACTCCACCTATCGGGGTAAGTCTAAATGGCCTTCAAGATTACCCTGACAAAGTATAACAACAAGACATGCGGTCTGGGACCTATGGTAACTAGGTTGTGTTAAGTAGTACTGTTCTTAGCAGTTTAATACCTGTTACTCCCCCTATCGGGAGGGGTCTATATGGCCTGCATGATTACCCTGACAAAGTATAACAACAAGACATGCGGTCTGGTACCATGGTAACTAGGTTGTGTTAAGTAGTACTGTTCTTAGCAGTTTAATACCTGTTACTCCCCCTATCGGGGGAGGTCTATATGGCCTGCATGATTACCCTGACAAAGTATAACAACAAGACATGCGGTCTGGTACCATGGTAACTAGGTTGTGTTTAGTAGTACTATTCTTAGCACTTTAATCCATGTTACTATCCCTACCGGGGGAGGTCTATATGGCCTGCATGATTACCCTGACAAAGTATAACAACAAAACATGCGGTCTGGGACCCATGGTAACTAGGTTGTGTTTAGTAGTACTATTCTTAGCACTTTAATCCATGTTACTCTCCCTACCGGGGGAGGTCTATATGGCCTGCATGATTACCCTGACAAAGTATAACAACAAGGCATGCGGTCTGGGACCCATGGTAACTAGGTTGTGTTAAGTAGTATTGTTCTTAGCAGTTTAATACCTGTTACTCCCCCTATCGGGGGAGGTCTATATGGCCTGCATGATTACCCTGACAAACTATAACAACATGACATGCGGTCTGGGACCCATGGTAACTAGGTTGTGTTTAGTAGTACTGTTCTTAGCACTTTAATCCCTGTTACTCCACCTATCTGGGGAGGTCTATATGGCCTGCATGATTACCCTGACAAAGTATAACAACAAGACATGCGGTCTGGGACCCATGGTAACTAGGTTGTGTTTAGTAGTACTGTTCTTAGCACTTTAATCCCTGTTACTCCACCTATCGGGGTAAGTCTAAATGGCCTGCAAGATTACCCTGACAAAGTATAACAACAAGACATGCGGTCTGGGACCTATGGTAACTAGGTTGTGTTAAGTAGTACTGTTCTTAGCAGTTTAATACCTGTTACTCCCCTTATCTGGGGAGGTCTATATGGCCTGCATGATTACCCTGACAAAGTATAACAACAAGACATGCGGTCTGGGACCCATGGTAACTAGGTTGTGTTAAGTAGTACTGTTCTTAGCAGTTTAATACCTGTTACTCCCCCTATCGGGGGAGGTCTATATGGCCTGCATGATTACCCTGACAAAGTATAACAACAAGAAATGCGGTCTGGGATGCATAGTAACTAGGTTGTGTAAAGTAGTACTGTTTTTAGCAGTTTAATACCTGTTACTCCCCCTATCGGGGGGGGGTCTATATGGCCTGCATGATTACCCTGACAAAGTATAACAACAAGACATGCGGTCTGGTACCATGGTAACTAGGTTGTGTTAAGTAGTACTGTTCTTAGCAGTTTAATACCTGTTACTCCCCCTATCGGGGGAGGGTCTATATGGCCTGCATGATTACCCTGACAAAGTATAACAACAAGACATGCGGTCTGGGACCCATGGTAACTAGGTTGTGTTAAGTAGTACTGTTCTTAGCAGTTTAATACCTGTTACTCCCCCTATCTGGGGAGGTCTATATGGCCTGCATGATTACCCTGACAAAGTATAACAACAAGACATGCGGTCTGGGACCCATGGTAATTAGGTTGTGTTTAGTAGTACTATTCATAGCACTTTAATCCCTGTTACTCCCCTTATCGGGGGAGGTCTATATGGCCTGCACGATTACCCTGGCAAAGTATAACAACAAGACATGCGGTCTGGGACCCATGGTAACTAGGTTGTATTAAGTAGTACTGTTCTTAGCAGTTTAATACCTGTTACTCCCCCTATCGGGGGGGGGTCTATATGGCCTGCATGATTACCCTGACAAAGTATAACAACAAGACATGCGGTCTAGGACCCATGGTAACTAGGTTGTGTTAAGTAGTACTGTTCTTAAGCAGTTTAATACCTGTTACTCCCCCTATCGGGGGAGGTCTATATGGCCTGCATGATTACCCTGACAAACTATAACAACAAGACATGCGGTCTGGGACCCATGGTAACTAGGTTGTGTTTAGTAGTACTGTTCTTAGCACTTTAATCCCTGTTACTCCCCTTATCTGGGGAGGTCTATATGGCCTGCATGATTACCCTGACAAAGTATAACAACAAGACATGTGGTCTGGGATGCATAGTAACTAGGTTGTGTAAAGTAGTACTGTTCTTAGCAGTTTAATACCTGTTACTCCCCCTATCTGGGGGGGGGGGTCTATATGGCCTGCATGATTACCCTGACAAAGTATAACAACAAGACATGCGGTCTGGGACCCCCTGGTAATTAGGTTGTGTTTAGTAGTACTATTCATAGCACTTTAATCCCTGTTACTCCCCTTATCGGGGGAGGTCTATATGGCCTGCACGATTACCCTGGCAAAGTATAACAACAAGACATGCGGTCTGGGACCCATGGTAACTAGGTTGTATTAAGTAGTACTGTTCTTAGCAGTTTAATACCTGTTACTCCCCCTATCGGGGGGGGTCTATATGGCCTGCATGATTACCCTGACAAAGTATAACAACAAGACATGCGGTCTGGTACCATGGTAACTAGGTTGTGTTAAGTAGTACTGTTCTTAGCAGTTTAATACCTGTTACTCCCCCTATCGGGGGAGGTCTATATGGCCTGCATGATTACCCTGACAAAGTATAACAACAAGACATGCGGTCTGGGACCCATGGTAACTAGGTTGTGTTAAGTAGTACTGTTCTTAGCAGTTTAATACCTGTTACTCCCCCTATCGGGGGAGGTCTATATGGCCTGCATGATTACCCTGACAAACTATAACAACAAGACATGCGGTCTGGGACCCATGGTAACTAGGTTGTGTTTAGTAGTACTGTTCTTAGCACTTTAATCCCTGTTACTCCACCTATCGGGGTAAGTCTAAATGGCCTGCAAGATTACCCTGACAAAGTATAACAACAAGACATGCGGTCTGGAGCCTATGGTAACTAGGTTGTGTTAAGTAGTACTGTTCTTAGCAGTTTAATACCTGTTACTCCCCTTATCTGGGGAGGTCTATATTTCCTGCATGATTACCCTGACAAAGTATAACAACAAGACATGCGGTCTGGGATGCATAGTAACTAGCTTGTGTAAAGTAGTACTGTTTTTAGCAGTTTAATACCTGTTACTCCCCCCTATCGGGGGGGGGGTCTATATGGCCTGCATGATTAACCTGACAAAGTATAACAACAAGACATGCGGTCTGGGATGCATAGTAACTAGGTTGTGTAAAGTAGTACTGTTTTTAGCAGTTTAATCCCTGTTACTCCCCCTATCGGGGGGGGGGTCTATATGGCCTGCATGATTACCCTGACAAAGTATAACAACAAGACATGCGGTCTGGTACCATGGTAACTAGGTTGTGTTAAGTAGTACTGTTCTTAGCAGTTTAATACCTGTTACTCCCCCTATCGGGGGAGGTCTATATGGCCTGCATGATTACCCTGACAAAGTATAACAACAAGACATGCGGTCTGGGACCCATGGTAACTAGGTTGTGTTAAGTAGTACTGTTCTTAGCAGTTTAATACCTGTTACTCCCCCTATTGGGGGAGGTCTATATGGCCTGCATGATTACCCTGACAAACTATAACAACAAGACATGCGGTCTGGGACCCATGGTAACTAGGTTGTGTTTAGTAGCACTGTTCTTAGCACTTTAATCCCTGTTACTCCACCTATCGGGGTAAGTCTAAATGGCCTTCAAGATTACCCTGACAAAGTATAACAACAAGACATGCGGTCTGGGACCTATGGTAACTAGGTTGTGTTAAGTAGTACTGTTCTTAGCAGTTTAATACCTGTTACTCCCCCTATCGGGAGGGGTCTATATGGCCTGCATGATTACCCTGACAAAGTATAACAACAAGACATGCGGTCTGGTACCATGGTAACTAGGTTGTGTTAAGTAGTACTGTTCTTAGCAGTTTAATACCTGTTACTCCCCCTATCGGGGGAGGTCTATATGGCCTGCATGATTACCCTGACAAAGTATAACAACAAGACATGTGGTCTGGGACCCATGGTAACTAGGTTGTGTTAAGTAGTACTGTTCTTGTCAGTTTAATACCTGTTACTCCCCCTATCGGGGGAGGTCTATATGGCCTGTATGATTACCCTGACAAAGTATAACAACAAGACATGCGGTCTGGGACCCATGGTAACTAGGTTGTGTTAAGTAGTACTGTTCTTACCAGATTAATACCTGTTATATGGCCTGCATGATTACCCTGACAAACTATAACAACAAGACATGCGCTCTGGGACCCATGGTAACTAGGTTGTGTTTAGTAGTACTGTTCTTAGCACTTTATTCCCTGTTACTCCACCTATCGGGGGAGGTCTATATGGCCTGCATGATTACCCTGACAAAGTATAACAACAAGACATGCGGTCTGGGACCCATGGTAACTAGGTTGTGTTTAGTAGTACTGTTCTTAGCACTTTAATCCCTGTTACTCCACCTATCAGGGTAAGTCTAAATGGCCTGCAAGATTACCCTGACAAAGTATAACAACAAGACATGCGGTCTGGGACCTATGGTAACTAGGTTGTGTTAAGTAGTACTGTTCTTAGCAGTTTAATACCTGTTACTCCCCTTATCTGGGGAGGTCTATATGGCCTGCATGATTACCCTGACAAAGTATAACAAAAGACATGCGGTCTGGGACCCATGGTAACTAGGTTGTGTTAAGTAGTACTGTTCTTAGCAGTTTAATACCTGTTACTCCCCCTATCGGGGGAGGTCTATATGGCCTGTATGATTACCCTGACAAAGTATAACAACAAGACATGCGGTCTGGGACCCATGGTAACTAGGTTGTGTTAAGTAGTACTGTTCTTACCAGATTAATACCTGTTATATGGCCTGCATGATTACCCTGACAAACTATAACAACAAGACATGCGCTCTGGGACCCATGGTAACTAGGTTGTGTTTAGTAGTACTGTTCTTAGCACTTTATTCCCTGTTACTCCACCTATCGGGGGAGGTCTATATGGCCTGCATGATTACCCTGACAAAGTATAACAACAAGACATGCGGTCTGGGACCCATGGTAACTAGGTTGTGTTTAGTAGTACTGTTCTTAGCACTTTAATCCCTGTTACTCCACCTATCAGGGTAAGTCTAAATGGCCTGCAAGATTACCCTGACAAAGTATAACAACAAGACATGCGGTCTGGGACCTATGGTAACTAGGTTGTGTTAAGTAGTACTGTTCTTAGCAGTTTAATACCTGTTACTCCCCTTATCTGGGGAGGTCTATATGGCCTGCATGATTACCCTGACAAAGTATAACAAAAGACATGCGGTCTGGGACCCATGGTAACTAGGTTGTGTTAAGTAGTACTCTTCTTAGCAGTTTAATACCTGTTACTCCCCCTATCGGGGGAGGTCTATATGGCCTGCATGATTACCCTGACAAAGTATAACAACAAGACATGCGGTCTGGGACCCATGGTAACTAGGTTGTGTTTAGTAGCACTGTTCTTAGCACTTTAATCCCTGTTACTCCACCTATCGGGGGAGGTCTATATGGCCTGCATGATTACCCTGACAAAGTATAACAACAAGACATGCGGTCTGGGACCCATGGTAACTAGGTTGTGTTTAGTAGTACTGTTCTTAGCACTTTAATCCCTGTTACTCCACCTATCGGGGTAAGTCTAAATGGCCTTCAAGATTACCCTGACAAAGTATAACAACAAGACATGCGGTCTGGGACCTATGGTAACTAGGTTGTGTTAAGTAGTACTGTTCTTAGCAGTTTAATACCTGTTACTCCCCCTATCGGGAGGGGTCTATATGGCCTGCATGATTACCCTGACAAAGTATAACAACAAGACATGCGGTCTGGTACCATGGTAACTAGGTTGTGTTAAGTAGTACTGTTCTTAGCAGTTTAATACCTGTTACTCCCCCTATCGGGGGAGGTCTATATGGCCTGCATGATTACCCTGACAAAGTATAACAACAAGACATGTGGTCTGGGACCCATGGTAACTAGGTTGTGTTAAGTAGTACTGTTCTTAGCAGTTTAATACCTGTTACTCCCCCTATCGGGGGAGGTCTATATGGCCTGCTTGATTACCCTGACAAAGTATAACAACAAGACATGCGGTCTGGGACCCATGGTAACTAGGTTGTGTTAAGTAGTACTGTTCTTACCAGATTAATACCTGTTATATGGCCTGCATGATTACCCTGACAAACTATAACAACAAGACATGCGCTCTGGGACCCATGGTAACTAGGTTGTGTTTAGTAGTACTGTTCTTAGCACTTTATTCCCTGTTACTCCACCTATCGGGGGAGGTCTATATGGCCTGCATGATTACCCTGACAAAGTATAACAACAAGACATGCGGTCTGGGACCCATGGTAACTAGGTTGTGTTTAGTAGTACTGTTCTTAGCACTTTAATCCCTGTTACTCCACCTATCAGGGTAAGTCTAAATGGCCTGCAAGATTACCCTGACAAAGTATAACAACAAGACATGCGGTCTGGGACCTATGGTAACTAGGTTGTGTTAAGTAGTACTGTTCTTAGCAGTTTAATACCTGTTACTCCCCTTATCTGGGGAGGTCTATATGGCCTGCATGATTACCCTGACAAAGTATAACAAAAGACATGCGGTCTGGGACCCATGGTAACTAGGTTGTGTTAAGTAGTACTCTTCTTAGCAGTTTAATACCTGTTACTCCCCCTATCGGGGGAGGTCTATATGGCCTGCATGATTACCCTGACAAAGTATAACAACAAGACATGCGGTCTGGGACCCATGGTAACTAGGTTGTGTTAAGTAGTACTGTTCTTAGCAGTTTAATACCTGTTACTCCCCCTATCAGGGGGAGGTCTATATGGCCTGCATGATTACCCTGACAAACTATAACAACAAGACATGCGGTCTGGGACCCATGGTAACTAGGTTGTGTTTAGTAGTACTGTTCTTAGCACTTTAATCCCTGTTACTCCACCTATCGGGGTAAGTCTAAATGGCCTGCAAGATTACCCTGACAAAGTATAACAACAAGACATGCGGTCTGGAACCTATGGTAACTAGGTTGTGTTAAGTAGTACTGTTCTTAGCAGTTTAATACCTGTTACTCCCCTTATCTGGGGAGGTCTATATGGCCTGCATGATTACCCTGACAAAGTATAACAACAAGACATGCGGTCTGGGATGCATAGTAACTAGGTTGTGTAAAGTAGTACTGTTTTTAGCAGTTTAATACCTGTTACTCCCCCTATCGGGGGGGGGGGTCTATATGGCCTGCATGATTACCCTGACAAAGTATAACAACAAGACATGCGGTCTGGGATGCATAGTAACTAGGTTGTGTAAAGTAGTACTGTTTTTAGCAGTTTAATCCCTGTTACTCCCCCTATCGGGGGGGGGGGGTCTATATGGCCTGCATGATTACCCTGACAAAGTATAACAACAAGACATGTGGTCTGGTACCATGGTAACTAGGTTGTGTTAAGTAGTACTGTTCTTAGCAGTTTAATACCTGTTACTCCCCCTATCGGGGGAGGTCTATATGGCCTGCATGATTACCCTGACAAAGTATAACAACAAGACATGCGGTCTGGGACCCATGGTAACTAGGTTGTGTTAAGTAGTACTGTTCTTAGCAGTTTAATACCTGTTACTCCCCCTATTGGGGGAGGTCTATATGGCCTGCATGATTACCCTGACAAACTATAACAACAAGACATGCGGTCTGGGACCCATGGTAACTAGGTTGTGTTTAGTAGCACTGTTCTTAGCACTTTAATCCCTGTTACTCCACCTATCGGGGGAGGTCTATATGGCCTGCATGATTACCCTGACAAAGTATAACAACAAGACATGCGGTCTGGGACCCATGGTAACTAGGTTGTGTTTAGTAGTACTGTTCTTAGCACTTTAATCCCTGTTACTCCACCTATCGGGGTAAGTCTAAATGGCCTTCAAGATTACCCTGACAAAGTATAACAACAAGACATGCGGTCTGGGACCTATGGTAACTAGGTTGTGTTAAGTAGTACTGTTCTTAGCAGTTTAATACCTGTTACTCCCCCTATCGGGAGGGGTCTATATGGCCTGCATGATTACCCTGACAAAGTATAACAACAAGACATGCGGTCTGGTACCATGGTAACTAGGTTGTGTTAAGTAGTACTGTTCTTAGCAGTTTAATACCTGTTACTCCCCCTATCGGGGGAGGTCTATATGGCCTGCATGATTACCCTGACAAAGTATAACAACAAGACATGTGGTCTGGCACCCATGGTAACTAGGTTGTGTTAAGTAGTACTGTTCTTAGCAGTTTAAGAACAAAGTATAACAACAAGACATGCGGTCTGGGACCCATGGTAACTAGGTTGTGTTAAGTAGTACTGTTCTTAGCAGTTTAATACCTGTTACTCCCCCTATCGGGGGAGGTCTATATGGCCTGCATGATTACCCTGACAAACTATAACAACAAGACATGCGGTCTGGGACCCATGGTAACTAGGTTGTGTTTAGTAGTACTGTTCTTAGCACTTTAATCCCTGTTACTCCCCCTATCGGGGGGGGGTCTATATGGCCTGCATGATTACCCTGACAAAGTATAACAACAAGACATGCGGTCTGGGACCCATGGTAACTAGGTTGTGTTTAGTAGTACTGTTTTTAGCACTTTAATCCCTGTTACTCCACCTATCGGGGTAAGTCTAAATGGCCTGCAAGATTACCCTGACAAAGTATAACAACAAGACATGCGGTCTGGAACCTATGGTAACTAGGTTGTGTTAAGTAGTACTGTTCTTAGCAGTTTAATACCTGTTACTCCCCTTATCTGGGGAGGTCTATATGGCCTGCATGATTACCCTGACAAAGTATAACAACAAGACATGCGGTCTGGGATGCATAGTAACTAGGTTATGTAAAGTAGTACTGTTTTTAGCAGTTTAATACCTGTTACTCCCCCTATCGGGGGGGGGGTCTATATGGCCTGCATGATTACCCTGACAAAGTATAACAACAAGACATGCGGTCTGGGACCCATGGTAACTAGGTTGTGTTTAGTAGTACTGTTCTTAGCACTTTAATCCCTGTTACTCCACCTATCAGGGTAAGTCTAAATGGCCTGCAAAATTACCCTGACAAAGTATAACAACAAGACATGCGGTCTGGGACCTATGGTAACTAGGTTGTGTTAAATAGTACTGTTCTTAGCAGTTTAATACCTGTTACTCCCCTTATCTGGGGAGGTCTATATGGCCTGCATGATTACCCTGACAAAGTATAACAACAAGACATGCGGTCTGGGACCCATGGTAACTAGGTTGTGTTAAGTAGTACTGTTCTTAGCAGTTTAATACCTGTTACTCCCCCCTATCGGGGGAGGTCTATATGGCCTGCATGATTACCCTGACAAAGTATAACAACAAGACATGCGGTCTGGGATGCATAGTAACTAGGTTGTGTAAAGTAGTACTGTTTTTAGCAGTTTAATACCTTTTACTCCCCCTATCGGGGGGGGGGTCTATATGGCCTGCATGATTACCCTGACAAAGTATAACAACAAGACATGCGGTCTGGTACCATGGTAACTAGGTTGTGTTAAGTAGTACTGTTCTTAGCAGTTTAATACCTGTTACTCCCCCCTATCTGGGGAGGTCTATATGGCCTGCATGATTACCCTGACAAAGTATAACAACAAGACATGCGGTCTGGGATGCATAGTAACTAGGTTGTGTAAAGTAGTACTGTTTTTAGCAGTTTAATAGCTTTTACTCCCCCTATCGGGGGGGGGGTCTATATGGCCTGCATGATTACCCTGACAAAGTATAACAACAAGACATGCGGTCTGGTACCATGGTAACTAGGTTGTGTTAAGTAGTACTGTTCTTAGCAGTTTAATACCTGTTACTCCCCCTATCTGGGGAGGTCTATATGGCCTGCATGATTACCCTGACAAAGTATAACAACAAGACATGCGGTCTGGGATGCATAGTAACTAGGTTGTGTAAAGTAGTACTGTTTTTAGCAGTTTAATACCTGTTACTCCCCCTATCGGGGGGGGGGTCTATATGGCCTGCATGATTACCCTGACAAAGTATAACAACAAGACATGCGGTCTGGTACCATGGTAACTAGGTTGTGTTAAGTAGTACTGTTCTTACCAGTTTAATACCTGTTATATGGCCTGCATGATTACCCTGACAAACTATAACAACAAGACATGCGGTCTGGGACCCATGGTAACTAGGTTGTGTTTAGTAGTACTGTTCTTAGCACTTTATTCCCTGTTACTCCACCTATCGGGGGAGGTCTATATGGCCTGCATGATTACCCTGACAAAGTATAACAACAAGACATGCGGTCTGGGACCCATGGTAACTAGGTTGTGTTTAGTAGTACTGTTCTTAGCACTTTAATCCCTGTTACTCCACCTATCAGGGTAAGTCTAAATGGCCTGCAAGATTACCCTGACAAAGTATAACAACAAGACATGCGGTCTGGGACCTATGGTAACTAGGTTGTGTTAAATAGTACTGTTCTTAGCAGTTTAATACCTGTTACTCCCCTTATCTGGGGAGGTCTATATGGCCTGCATGAATACCCTGACAAAGTATAACAACAAGACATGCGGTCTGGGACCCATGGTAACTAGGTTGTGTTAAGTAGTACTGTTCTTAGCAGTTTAATACCTGTTACTCCCCCTATCGGGGGAGGTCTATATGGCCTGCATGATTACCCTGACAAAGTATAACAACAAGACATGCGGTCTGGGATGCATAGTAACTAGGTTGTGTAAAGTAGTACTGTTTTTAGCAGTTTAATACCTGTTACTCCCCCTATCGGGGGGGGGGGGTCTATATGGCCTGCATGATTACCCTGACAAAGTATAACAACAAGACATGCGGTCTGGTACCATGGTAACTAGGTTGTGTTAAGTAGTACTGTTCTTAGCAGTTTAATACCTGTTACTCCCCCTATCTGGGGAGGTCTATATGGCCTGCATGATTACCCTGACAAAGTATAACAACAAGACATGCGGTCTGGGACCCATGGTAACTAGGTTGTGTTAAGTAGTACTGTTCTTAGCAGTTTAATACCTGTTACTCCACCTATCGGGGGAGATCTATATGGCCTGCATTATTACCCTGACAAAGTATAACAACAAGACATGCGGTCTGGGACCCATGGTAACTAGGTTGTGTTAAGTAGTACTGTTCTTAGCAGTTTAATACCTGTTACTCCCCCTATCTGGGGAGGTCTATATGGCCTGCATGATTACCCTGACAAAGTATAACAACAAGACATGCGGTCTGGGACCCATGGTAACTAGGTTGTGTTAAGTAGTACTGTTCTTAGCAGTTTAATACCTGTTACTCCCCCTATCGGGGGAGGTCTATATGGCCTGCATGATTACCCTGACAAAGTATAACAACAAGACATGCGGTCTGGGACCCATGGTAACTAGGTTGTGTTTAGTAGTACTGTTCTTAGCACTTTAATCCCTGTTACTCCACCTATCGGGGTAAGTCTAAATGGCCTGCAAGATTACCCTGACAAAGTATAACAACAAGACATGCGGTCTGGGACCTATGGTAACTAGGTTGTGTTAAGTATTACTGTTCTTAGCAGTTTAATACCTGTTACTCCCCTTATCTGGGGAGGTCTATATGGCCTGCATGATTACCCTGACAAAGTATAACAACAAGACATGCGTTCTGGGACCCATGGTAACTTTGTTGTGTTAAGTAGTACTGTTCTTAGCAGTTTAATACCTGTTACTCCCTCTATCGGGGGGGGGGGGGTCACTATGGCCTGCATGATTACCCTGACAAAGTATAACAACAAGACATGCGGACTTGTACCATGGTAACTAGGTTGTGTTAAGTAGTACTGTTCTTAGCAGTTTAATACCTGTTACTCCCCTGTGACAAAACCAATCTCGCCACTGTACATTGGAGGGCCTGTTATGGAACATTCTTTGGGCTGGAGGTACATGGGCTTAAGGATACCCAGAGACTGCATGGAAATATGGAATTTTATATGCTGGACACCCCATGTACTTTCATAACTCTGTCTTATGTCTATGTCACCCTGTATCCATAAATACAGGATGGGTACAGGGTGTGAGTGCCCCTTGTGGGAGCAATTGTGACTCTATAAGCCAAGTGGGCATAAAAGACTTTATAGCTAATAAGAACTGTTCCTATATTCTGTAATAAGATGTATTCTATGTATGTTTAAGATCTGATTGTGTCTCAGGAGTCTGTCTAGGTAAACTGATTGGGTTTTGTGTGATTATGTTAACTAGACTGCCCAACATCAGATTGTCTGAGTACTTAATATGTTAATCTGTTTTACCTGTGAATAGACAATTCTCTAGAGGTTTGATGCATTGTTCATATGTTTGCTTTACTGTTTAACCAATGCCCTCTGTAACCTGAAGCCAGGGTTATATTCAACCCCCCCATCTGGGGTCAAAACCTGTATAAATACTAGGCATTCAGCCTTTAATAAAGATATTCTTTTTTAAACCTGAAATGTGGAGCTTGGTCTCATGTTTGCAGGGAAACTGATCGAGGTTGTGAAGTGCTGATTCTGTATGCAGGACATTGTTCCCTGGTATTAACCCTTGGTATCCTGTTGGTACCGTAACAATTGGTGGCAAGCGACGGAATGAACCTTATCGCCCAGAAGAGCAACTACACAAGCCAGTAACCTCAGGAAGAGGGGGATTATTACAATACTGACTAAGATGGAAAAGAGAAAAGTAAATTTTGCAGCTTTTAAAAACTTCCTGGAAACAGAAGGAGAGATTGATGGGTACCTTGCGGATTTTGAGAGGCAATGTGCACTACACAAGGTACCCGCAGAGGACTGGGTCACGATATTATCTGGAAAATTATCCGGCCGGGCCAGAGAGGCTTTTCGGGCCATTCCAGATGAGGAAGTCAGGGATTATAATACTGTAAAAGAGGCTCTGCTCTCCAGGTATGCGGTTACACCGGAGGCATACCGGAGGCGGTTCAGAGACACTGTTAAATTAGCTGGAGATTCCTACCTTGAGTGGGCATGTAAGGTGCACCGCACAGCAGCTCACTGGATAGCGGGGTGCCAAACCATATCTGGGGAAGAGGTGCTGCAGCTATTCCTGTTGGAACATTGCTTCGACAAGTTACCCGCAGGAGTTCGAGAGTGGGTTCGGGACCGTAAACCCTCCACCCTGCAGGAAGCGGCTCGCTTGGCAGATGAGTATACGGATGCCCGCAAACTGGACACTGCTACCACTAAGCACCCTGCTAGAGTGGAGTACAGACCCCCAGTCACCCCAGCAGCTGCCAGTTACCAAACCCCGGCGCACCGCTATACCACACGGCTTCCGGCCACGAACTACCCTCAGAGAGCCCTGTTCAATTTGCGGGGCTACTCACAACCGATTCGATGCTTTGGATGTAAGCAACTAGGGCACAAAAGACCAGAGTGTCCCCTAAACGCAGCGAACCAAGCGCAGTCCTGGAGAAGACCCGCCGGCGGAATCCCACGTAATCCTCAGCCTGCGGCCCGCTACGTAGAGGCGCAAGAATGCTGGAGCATCCTACATGAGGCAGACCTTGTGCAAGCTGCCCACCGGAATAACCGGCAACTGGTTAAAGTGAATGGGACGAAGGTCAGTGGTCTACGGGATACTGGTGCTACCATGACCTTGCTTCAAAAGAACTTGGTGTCTGAGAAACAGTACACTGGAGACACTGTGGCTGTGAGGGTAGCAGGGGGCGATGTGTTCAGCCTACCTGTTGCCAGGGTACATTTGGATTGGGGAGTGGGCGCTAGACCTGTGAATGTGGGGGTCAAGAAGGACTTACCTGCTGATGTTCTTCTTGGAAATGACTTGGCCCCCCTTGTTTCTGCCTACGCTCCTATGGGTCCCGCTGATGTTAACTCTGTGACTACCCGTGCCCAGATCCGTGCAGCAGAGACTGACCCACCTGCTGCTAAGCCCCAGGACGCTGAGCTCAGTAAATCTCTATCCGCTATTGATATGTGGAGGTCCCGTTACAATGCGCTGATGAAGGAGAAGAGGAGCGCAGAGGAAAAAGCACGCTTAGAACGTGAATCTCTGCTAGACAAGCTGCACCGACAGACTGCAGAAAACACCAGCTTGAGAGTGGAACATGAAACATTAAAGACAAACTTAGCGACACTTGAGGAGAAGCTGACGCTGGCTCATAGTGAGGTGCAGCAACTCAAGGGCACCCTATGTCAGTATGAAGGGATTGTGGATACCTATAAAGAGCAGGTACAGAAAACTCGTAAAGAAGCTGATGGGATTTTGAAGGACTGTTTGGCCCTGGTCTGGGCACTGAGGAATTTGAACCCTTGTTTGTATGGACAGGAATTCTCTCTCATAACGGGAATACAGATGGATTGTCCCAGCAAACTGACATGCCTACCAGGCGCTCTGGTGGTATATGGCACAGTATATACCCTGGACAGCTGAGCATGACAAACCAGAGGGAGAGGAGTTTGATGGTCCTGTCCCCCAGCAGCAGAGGAATATACAGGGAATTGGGAGCCCAGACTCCATTCCCCAGCGGCAGGCTGCGTTACAAGGGGTAGGGACAGTTGGTCCTGTCCCCCAGCAACACGGCTGTTTAGCCAAAGGGGAGACGATTGGTCTCCCCCTCCAGCAGCACAGCTATGTATCCAAAGGGGAGACAGTCGGTCTCCCCCTACAGCAACCAGGCTCCCACCAGGCTACTTCCATGGTAGTGCTGGCACCCGGGCAGAGTACAGCTGGTCTCTGCCCACCTCGCAACCCATCAATTCAGCGTACCAGTCCCCCACACAGCTGTGGTGAGGCACCTGGACATGGACAAGTTTTCCCCGTACTCACGTGTAGTAACCATTTATTGTGGGTGGGCTGTACTACTAATTGTGTTTTATGGGTGGGTTGCTGGACTAACCAGGGCACTGACCGGCAGGAGGTCAGATACCCTGTTAGTCTGTTTGGAAAAGGGGAGAGATGTGACAAAACCAATCTCGCCACTGTACATTGGAGGGCCTGTTATGGAACATTCTTTGGGCTGGAGGTACATGGGCTTAAGGATACCCGGAGACTGCATGGAAATATGGAATTTTATATGCTGGACACCCCATGTACTTTCATAACTCTGTCTTATGTCTATGTCACCCTGTATCCATAAATACAGGATGGGTACAGGGTGTGAGTGCCCCTTGTGGGAGCAAGTAGTACTGTTCTTAGCAGTTTAATACCTGTTACTCCCCCTATCGGGGGAGGTCTAAATGGCCTGCATGATTACCCTGACAAAGTATAACAAAAAGACATGCAGTCTTGGACCCATGGTAACTAGATTGTGTTAAGTAGTACTGTTCTTAGCAGTTTAATACCTGTTACTCCCCCTATCGGGGGAGGTCTATATGGCCTGCATGATTACCCTGTCAAAGTATAACAACAAGACATGCGGTCTGGGACCCATGGTAACTAGGTTGTGTTTAGTAGTACTGTTCTTAGCACTTTAATCCCTGTTACTCCACCTATCGGGGGAGGTCTATATGGCCTGCATGATTACCCTGACAAAGTATAACAACAAGACATGCGGTCTGGGACCCATGGTAACTAGGTTGTGTTTAGTAGTACTGTTCTTAGCACTTTAATCCCTGTTACTCCATCTATCGGGGTAAGTCTATATGGCCTGCTAGATTACCCTGACAAAGTATAACAACAAGACATGCGGTCTGGGACCTATGGTAACTAGGTTGTGTTAAGTAGTACTGTTCTTAGCAGTTTAATACCTGTTACTCCCCTTATCTGGGGAGGTCTATATGGCCTGCATGATTACCCTGACAAAGTATAACAACAAGACATGCGGTCTGGGACCCATGGTAATTAGGTTGTGTTTAGTAGTACTGTTCTTAGCACTTTAATCCCTGTTACTCCCCCTATCTGGGGAGGTCTATATGGCCTGCAAGATTACCCTGACAAAGTGTAACAACAAGACATGCGGTCTGGGACCCATGGTACCTAGGTTGTGTTAAGTAGTATTGTTCTTAGCAGTTTAATACCTGTTACTCCCCCTATCTGGGGAGGTCTATATGGCCTGCATGATTACCCTGACAAAGAATAACAACAAGACATGCAGTCTGGGACCCATGGTAATTAGGTTGTGTTTAGTATTACTGTTCTTAGCACTTTAATCCCTGTTACTCCACCTATCGGGGGAGGTCTATATGGCCTGCATGATTACCCTGACAAAGTATAACAACAAGACATGCGGTCTGGGACCCATGGTAACTAGGTTGTGTTTAGTAGTACTGTTCTTAGCACTTTAATCCCTGTTACTCCACCTATCGGGGTAGGTCTATATGGCCTGCAAGATTACCCTGACAAAGTATTACAACAAGACATGCGGTCTGGGACCTATGGTAACTAGGTTGTGTTAAGTAGTACTGTTCTTAGCAGTTTAATACCTGTTACTCCCCTTATTTGGGGAGGCCTATATGGCCTGCATGATTACCCTGACAAAGTATAACAACAAGACATGCGGTCTGGGACCCATGGTAACTAGGTTGTGTTAAGTAGTACTGTTCTTAGCAGTTTAATCCCTCTCACTCCCCCTATCGTGGGAGGTCTATATGGCCTGCATGATTACCCTGACAAAGTATAACAACAAGACATGCGGTCTGGGATGCATAGTAACTAGGTTGTGTAAAGTAGTACTGTTTTTAGCAGTTTAATACCTGTTACTCCCCCTATCGGGGGGGGGGTCACTATGGCCTGCATGATTACCCTGACAAAGTATAACAACAAGACATGCGGCCTGGTACCATGGTAACTAGGTTGTGTTAAGTAGTACTGTTCTTAGCAGTTTAATACCTGTTACTCCCCTTATCTGGGGAGGTCTATATGGCCTGCATGATTACCCTGACAAAGTATAACAACAAGACATGCGGTCTGGGACCCATGGTAACTAGGTTGTGTTAAGTAGTACTGTTCTTAGCAGTTTAATACCTGTTACTCCCCCTATCGGGGGGAGGTCTATATGGTCTGCATGATTACCCTGACAAAGTATAACAACAAGACATGCAGTCTGGGACCCATGGTAACTAGATTGTGTTAAGTAGTATTGTTCTTAGTAGTTTAATACCTGTTACTCCCCCTATCGGGGGAGGTCTATATGGCCTGCATGATTACCCTGTCAAAGTATAACAACAAGACATGCGGCCTGGGACCCATGGTAACTAGGTTGTGTTTAGTAGTACTGTTCTTAGCACTTTTATCCCTGTTACTCCACCTATCGGGGGAGGTCTATATGGCCTGCATGATTACCCTGACAAAGTATAACAACAAGACATGCGGTCTGGGACCCATGGTAACTAGGTTGTTTTTAGTAGTACTGTTCTTAGCACTTTAATCCCTGTTACTCCATCTATCTGGGTAAGTCTATATGGCCTGCTAGATTACCCTGACAAAGTATAACAACAAGACATGCGGTCTGGGACCTGTGGTAACTAGGTTGTGTTAAGTAGTACTGTTCTTAGCAGTTTAATACCAGTTACTCCCCTTATCTGGGGAGGTCTATATGGCCTGCATGATTACCCTGACAAAGTATAACAACAAGACATGCGGTCTGGGACCCATGGTAACTAGGTTGTGTTAAGTAGTACTGTTCTTAGCAGTTTAATACCTGTTACTCCCCCTATCGGGGTAGGTCTATATGGCCTGCATGATTACCCTGAGAAAGTATAACAACAAGACATGCGGTCTGGGACCCATGGTAACTAGGTTGTGTTAAGTAGTACTGTTCTTAGCAGTTTAATACCTGTTACTCCCCCTATCTGGGGAGGTCTATATGGCCTGCATGATTACCCTGACAAAGTATAACAACAAGACATGCAGTCTGGGACCCATGGTAACTAGGTTGTGTTAAGTAGTACTGTTCTTATCAGTTTAATACCTGTTACTCCCCCTATCGGGGGAGGTCTATATGGCCGGCATGATTACCCTGACAAAGTATAACAACAAGACATGCGGTCTGGGACCCATGGTAATTAGGTTGTGTTTAGTAGTACTGTTCTTAGCACTTTAATCCCTGTTACTCCCCCTATCTGGGGAGGTCTATATGGCCTGCAAGTTTACCCTGACAAAGTGTAACAACAAGACATGCGGTCTGGGACCCATGGTAACTAGGTTGTGTTAAGTAGTATTGTTCTTAGCAGTTTAATACCTGTTACTCCCCCTATCTGGGGAGGTCTATATGGCCTGCATGATTACCCTGACAAAGAATAACAACAAGACATGCAGTCTGGGACCCATGGTAATTAGGTTGTGTTTAGTATTACTGTTCTTAGCACTTTAATCCCTGTTACTCCACCTATCGGGGGAGGTCTATATGGCCTGCATGATTACCCTGACAAAGTATAACAACAAGACATGCGGTCTGGGACCCATGGTAACTAGGTTGTGTTTAGTAGTACTGTTCTTAGCACTTTAATCCCTGTTACTCCACCTATCGGGGTAGGTCTATATGGCCTGCAAGATTACCCTGACAAAGTATTACAACAAGACATGCGGTCTGGGACCTATGGTAACTAGGTTGTGTTAAGTAGTACTGTTCTTAGCAGTTTAATACCTGTTACTCCCCTTATTTGGGGAGGCCTATATGGCCTGCATGATTACCCTGACAAAGTATAACAACAAGACATGCGGTCTGGGACCCATGGTAACTAAGTTGTGTTAAGTAGTACTGTTCTTAGCAGTTTAATCCCTCTCACTCCCCCTATTGGGGGAGGTCTATATGGCCTGCATGATTACCCTGACAAAGTATAACAACAAGACATGCGGTCTGGGATGCATAGTAACTAGGTTGTGTAAAGTAGTACTGTTCTTAGCAGTTTAATACCTGTTACTCCCCGTATCGGGGGGGGTCTATATGGCCTGCATGATTACCCTGACAAAGTATAACAACAAGACATACGGTCTGGGACCCATGGTAACTAGTTTGTGTTAAGTAGTACTGTTCTTAGCAGTTTAATACCTGTTACTCCCCTTATTTGGGGAGGCCTATATGGCCTGCATGATTACCCTGACAAAGTATAACAACAAGACATGCGGTCTGGGACCCATGGTAACTAGGTTGTGTTAAGTAGTACTGTTCTTAGCAGTTTAATCCCTCTCACTCCCCCTATTGGGGGGGGTCTATATGGCCTGCATTATTACCCTGACAAAGTATAACAACAAGACATACGGTCTGGGACCCATGGTAACTAGTTTGTGTTAAGTAGTACTGTTCTTAGCAGTTTAATACCTGTTACTCCCCCTAATTGGGGAGGTCTATATGGCCTGCATGATTACCCTGACAAAGTATAACAACAAGACATGCGGTCTGGGACCCATGGTAACTAGGTTGTGTTAAGTAGTACTGTTCTTAGCAGTTTAATCCCTGTTACTCCCCCTATCTTGGGAGGTCTATATGGCCTGCAAGATTACCCTGACAAAGTGTAACAACAAGACATGCGGTCTGGGACCCATGGTAACTAGGTTGTGTTAATTAGTATTGTTCTTAGCAGTTTAATACCTGTTACTCCCCCTATCTGGGGAGGTCTATATGGCCTGCATGATTACCCTGAAAAAAGAATAACAACAAGACATGCAGTCTGGGACCCATGGTAATTAGGTTGTGTTTAGTATTACTGTTCTTAGCACTTTAATCCCTGTTACTCCACCTATCGGGGGAGGTCTATATGGCCTGCATGATTACCCTGACAAAGTATAACAACAAGACATGTGGTCTGGGTCCCATGGTAACTAGGTTGTGTTTAGTAGTACTGTTCTTAGCACTTTAAACCCTGTTACTCCACCTATCGGGGGGGGGGGTCTATATGGCCTGCAAGATTACCCTGACAAAGTATTACAACAAGACATGCGGTCTGGGACCTATGGTAACTAGGTTGTGTTAAGTAGTACTGTTCTTAGCAGTTTAATACCTGTTACTCCCCTTATTTGGGGAGGCCTATATGGCCTGCATGATTACCCTGACAAAGTATAACAACAAGACATGCGGTCTGGGACCCATGGTAACTAGGTTGTGTTAAGTAGTACTGTTCTTAGCAGTTTAATCCCTCTCACTCCCCCTATTGGGGGAGGTCTATATGGCCTGCATGATTACCCTGACAAAGTATAACAACAAGACATGCGGTCTGGGATGCATAGTAACTAGGTTGTGTAAAGTAGTACTGTTCTTAGCAGTTTAATACCTGTTACTCCCCGTATCGGGGGGGGGGGGTCTATATGGCCTGCATGATTACCCTGACAAAGTATAACAACAAGACATACGGTCTGGGACCCATGGTAACTAGTTTGTGTTAAGTAGTACTGTTCTTAGCAGTTTAATACCTGTTACTCCCCTTATTTGGGGAGGCCTATATGGCCTGCATGATTACCCTGACAAAGTATAACAACAAGACATGCGGTCTGGGACCCATGGTAACTAGGTTGTGTTAAGTATTACTGTTCTTAGCAGTTTAATCCCTCTCACTCCCCCTATTGGGGGAGGTCTATATGGCCTGCATGATTACCCTGACAAAGTATAACAACAAGACATACGGTCTGGGACCCATGGTAACTAGTTTGTGTTAAGTAGTACTGTTCTTAGCAGTTTAATACCTGTTACTCCCCCTAATTGGGGAGGTCTATATGGCCTGCATGATTACCCTGACAAAGTATAACAACAAGACATGCGGTCTGGGACCCATGGTAACTAGGTTGTGTTAAGTAGTACTGTTCTTAGCAGTTTAATACCTGTTACTCCCCCTATCGCGGGAGGTCTATATGGCCTGCATGATTACCCTGACAAAGTATAACAACAAGACATGCGGTCTGGGACCCATGGTAACTAGGTTGTGTTAAGTAGTACTGTTCTTAGCAGTTTAATACCTGTTACTCCCCCTATCTGGGGAGGTCTATATGGCCTGCATGATTACCCTGACAAAGTATAACAACAAGACATGCAGTCTGGGACCCATGGTAACTAGGTTGTGTTAAGTAGTACTGTTCTTAGCAGTTTAATACCTGTTACTCCCCCTATCGGGGGAGGTCTATATGGCCTGCATGATTACCCTGACAAAGTATAACAACAAGACATGCGTTCTGGGACCCATGGTAATTAGGTTGTGTTTAGTAGTACTGTTCTTAGCACTTTAATACCTGTTACTCTCCCTATCGGGGGAGGTCTATCTGGCCTGCAAGATTACCTTGACAAAGTGTAACAACAAGACATGCGGACTGGGACCCATTGTAACTAGGTTGTGTTATGTAGTACTGTTCTTAGCAGTTTAATACCTGTTACTCCCCCTATCTGGGGAGGTCTATATGGCCTGCATGATTACCCTGACAAAGAATAACAACAAGACATGCAGTCTGGGACCCATGGTAATTAGGTTGTGATTAGTAGTACTGTTCTTAGCACTTTAATCCCTGTTACTCCACCTATCGGGGGAGGTCTATATGGCCTGCATGATTACCCTGACAAAGTATAACAACAAGACATGCGGTCTGGGACCCATGGTAACTAGGTTGTGTTTAGTATTACTGTTCTTAGCACTTTAATCCCTGTTACTCCACCTATCGGGGTAGGTCTATATTTCCTGCAAGATTACCTTGACAAAGTATAACAACAAGACATGCGGTCTAGGACCTATGGTAACTAGGTTGTGTTAAGTAGTACTGTTCTTAGCAGTTTAATACCTGTTACTCCCCTTATCTGGGGAGGTCTATATGGCCTGCATGATTACCCTGACAAAGTATAACAACAAGACATGCGGTCTGGGACCCATGGTAACTAGGTTGTGTAAAGTAGTACTGTTCTTAGCAGTTTAATACCTGTTACTCCCCGTATCGGGGGGGGGGGGTCTATATGGCCTGCATGATTACCCTGACAAAGTATAACAACAAGACATACGGTCTGGGACCCATGGTAACTAGTTTGTGTTAAGTAGTACTGTTCTTAGCAGTTTAATACCTGTTACTCCCCCTAATTGGGGAGGTCTATATGGCCTGCATGATTACCCTGACAAAGTATAACAACAAGACATGCGGTCTGGGACCCATGGTAACTAGGTTGTGTTAAGTAGTACTGTTCTTAGCAGTTTAATCCCTGTTACTCCCCCTATCTTGGGGAGGTCTATATGGCCTGCAAGATTACCCTGACAAAGTGTAACAACAAGACATGCGGTCTGGGACCCATGGTAACTAGGTTGTGTTAAGTAGTATTGTTCTTAGCAGTTTAATACCTGTTACTCCCCCTATCTGGGGAGGTCTATATGGCCTGCATGATTACCCTGACAAAGAATAACAACAAGACATGCAGTCTGGGACCCATGGTAATTAGGTTGTGTTTAGTATTACTGTTCTTAGCACTTTAATCCCTGTTACTCCACCTATCGGGGGAGGTCTATATGGCCTGCATGATTACCCTGACAAAGTATAACAACAAGACATGCGGTCTGGGACCCATGGTAACTAGGTTGTGTTTAGTAGTACTGTTCTTAGCACTTTAAACCCTGTTACTCCACCTATCGGGGTAGGTCTATATGGCCTGCAAGATTACCCTGACAAAGTATTACAACAAGACATGCGGTCTGGGACCTATGGTAACTAGGTTGTGTTAAGTAGTACTGTTCTTAGCAGTTTAATACCTGTTACTCCCCTTATTTGGGGAGGCCTATATGGCCTGCATGATTACCCTGACAAAGTATAACAACAAGACATGCGGTCTGGGACCCATGGTAACTAGGTTGTGTTAAGTAGTACTGTTCTTAGCAGTTTAATCCCTCTCACTCCCCCTATTGGGGGAGGTCTATATGGCCTGCATGATTACCCTGACAAAGTATAACAACAAGACATGCGGTCTGGGATGCATAGTAACTAGGTTGTGTAAAGTAGTACTGTTCTTAGCAGTTTAATACCTGTTACTCCCCGTATCGGGGGGGGGGGGGTCTATATGGCCTGCATGATTACCCTGACAAAGTATAACAACAAGACATATGGTCTGGGACCCATGGTAACTATTTTGTGTTAAGTAGTACTGTTCTTAGCAGTTTAATACCTGTTACTCCCCTTATTTGGGGAGGCCTATATGGCCTGCATGATTACCCTGACAAAGTATAACAACAAGACATGCGGTCTGGGACCCATGGTAACTAGGTTGTGTTAAGTAGTACTGTTCTTAGCAGTTTAATCCCTCTCACTCCCCCTATTGGGGGAGGTCTATATGGCCTGCATGATTACCCTGACAAAGTATAACAACAAGACATACGGTCTGGGACCCATCTTAACTAGTTTGTGTTAAGTAGTATTGTTCTTAGCAGTTTAATAACTGTTACTCCCCCTAATTGGGGAGGTCTATATGGCCTGCATGATTACCCTGACAAAGTATAACAACAAGACATGCGGTCTGGGACCCATGGTAACTAGGTTGTGTTAAGTAGTACTGTTCTTAGCAGTTTAATACCTGTTACTCCCCCTATCGGGGGAGGTCTATATGGCCTGCATGATTACCCTGACAAAGTATAACAACAAGACATGCGGTCTGGGACCCATGGTAACTAGGTTGTGTTAAGTAGTACTGTTCTTAGCAGTTTAATACCTGTTACTCCCCCTATCTGGGGAGGTCTATATGGCCTGCATGATTACCCTGACAAAGTATAACAACAAGACATGCAGTCTGGGACCCATGGTAACTAGGTTGTGTTAAGTAGTACTGTTCTTAGCAGTTTAATACCTGTTACTCCCCCTATCGGGGGAGGTCTATATGGCCTGCATGATTACCCTGACAAAGTATAACAACAAGACATGCGTTCTGGGACCCATGGTAATTAGGTTGTGTTTAGTAGTACTGTTCTTAGCACTTTAATACCTGTTACTCTCCCTATCGGGGGAGGTCTATCTGGCCTGCAAGATTACCTTGACAAAGTGTAACAACAAGACATGCGGACTGGCACCCATTGTAACTAGGTTGTGTTAAGTAGTACTGTTCTTAGCAGTTTAATACCTGTTACTCCCCCTATCTGGGGAGGTCTATATGGCCTGCATGATTACCCTGACAAAGAATAACAACAAGACATGCAGTCTGGGACCAATGGTAATTAGGTTGTGATTAGTAGTACTGTTCTTAGCACTTTAATCCCTGTTACTCCACCTATCGGGGGAGGTCTATATGGCCTGCATGATTACCCTGACAAAGTATAACAACAAGACATGCGGTCTGGGACCCATGGTAACTAGGTTGTGTTTAGTATTACTGTTCTTAGCACTTTAATCCCTGTTACTCCACCTATCGGGGTAGGTCTATATTTCCTGCAAGATTACCCTGACAAAGTATAACAACAAGACATGCGGTCTAGGACCTATGGTAACTAGGTTGTGTTAAGTAGTACTGTTCTTAGCAGTTTAATACCTGTTACTCCCCTTATCTGGGGAGGTCTATATGGCCTGCATGATTACCCTGACAAAGTATAACAACAAGACATGTGGTCTGGGATGCATAGTAACTAGGTTGTGTAAAGTAGTACTGTTCTTAGCAGTTTAATACCTGTTACTCCCCCTATCTGGGGGGGGGGGGTCTATATGGCCTGCATGATTACCCTGACAAAGTATAACAACAAGACATGCGGTCTGGGACCCATGGTAATTAGGTTGTGTTTAGTAGTACTATTCATAGCACTTTAATCCCTGTTACTCCCCTTATCGGGGGAGGTCTATATGGCCTGCACGATTACCCTGGCAAAGTATAACAACAAGACATGCGGTCTGGGACCCATGGTAACTAGGTTGTATTAAGTAGTACTGTTCTTAGCAGTTTAATACCTGTTACTCCCCCTATCGGGGGAGGTCTATATGGCCTGCATGATTACCCTGACAAAGTATAACAACAAGACATACGGTCTGGGACCCATGGTAACTAGGTTGTGTTAAGTAGTACTGTTCTTAGCAGTTTAATACCTGTTACTCCCCCTATTGGGGAAGGTCTATATGGCCTGCATGATTACCCTGACAAAGTATAACAACAAGACATACGGTCAGGGATGCATAGTAACTAGGTTGTGTAAAGTAGTACTGTTCTTAGCAGTTTAATACCTGTTACTCCCCATATCGGGGGGGGGGGGGTCTATATGGCCTGCATGATTACCCTGACAAAGTATAACAACAAGACATACGGTCTGGGACCCATGGTAACTAGGTTGTGTTAAGTAGTACTGTTCTTAGCAGTTTAATACCTGTTACTCCCCCTATTGGGGGAGGTCTATGTGGCCTGCATGATTACCCTGACAAAGTATAAAAACAAGACATACGGTCAGGGATGCATAGTAACTAGGTTGTGTAAAGTAGTACTGTTCTTAGCAGTTTAATACCTGTTACTCCCCATATCGGGGGGGGGGGGGTCTATATGGCCTGCATGATTACCCTGACAAAGTATAACAACAAGACATACGGTCTGGGACCCATGGTAACTAGGTTGTGTTAAGTAGTACTGTTCTTAGCAGTTTAATATCTGTTACTCCCCCTATCGGGGGAGGTCTATATGGCCTGCATGATTACCCTGACAAAGTATAACAACAAGACATACGGTCTGGGACCCATGGTAACTAGGTTGTGTTAAGTAGTACTGTTCTTAGCAGTTTAATACCTGTTACACCCCCTTTTGGGGGAGGTCTATATGGCCTGCATGATTACCCTGACAAAGTATAACAAAAAGACATGCGGTCTGGGACCCATGGTAACTAGGTTGTGTTAAGTAGTACTGTTCTTAGCAGTTTAATACCTGTTACTCCCCTTATCTGGGGAGTTCTATATGTCCTGCATGATTACCCTGACAAAGTATAACAACAAGACATGCGGTCTGGGACCCATGGTAACTAGGTTGTGTTAAGTAGTACTGTTCTTAGCAGTTTAATCCCTCTTACTCCCCCTATCGGGGGAGGTCTATATGGCCTGCATGATTACCCTGACAAAGTATAACAACAAGACATACGGTCTGGGACCCATGGTAACTAGGTTGTGTTAAGTAGTACTGTTCTTAGCAGTTTAATACCTGTTACACCCCCTTTTGGGGGAGGTCTATATGGCCTGCATGATTACCCTGACAAAGTATAACAAAAAGACATGCGGTCTGGGACCCATGGTAACTAGGTTGTGTTAAGTAGTACTGTTCTTAGCAGTTTAATACCTGTTACTCCCCTTATCTGGGGAGTTCTATATGTCCTGCATGATTACCCTGACAAAGTATAACAACAAGACATGCGGTCTGGGACCCATGGTAACTAGGTTGTGTTAAGTAGTACTGTTCTTAGCAGTTTAATCCCTCTTACTCCCCCTATCGGGGGAGGTCTATATGGCCTGCATGATTACCCTGACAAAGTATAACAACAAGACATGCGGTCAGGAATGCATAGTAACTAGGTTGTGTAAAGTAGTACTGTTCTTAGCAGTTTAATACCTGTTACTCCCCATATCGGGGGGGGGGGGTCTATATGGCCTGCATGATTACCCTGACAAAGTATAACAACAAGACATACGGTCTGGGACCCATGGTAACTAGGTTGTGTTAAGTAGTACTGTTCTTAGCAGTTTAATACCTGTTACTCCCCATATCGGGGGGGGGGGTCTATATGGCCTGCATGATTACCCTGACAAAGTATAACAACAAGACATACGGTCTGGGACCCATGGTAACTAGGTTGTGTTAAGTAGTACTGTTCTTAGCAGTTTAATACCTGTTACTCCCCCTATTGGGGGAGGTCTATGTGGCCTGCATGATTACCCTGACAAAGTATAAAAACAAGACATACGGTCAGGGATGCATAGTAACTAGGTTGTGTAAAGTAGTACTGTTCTTAGCAGTTTAATACCTGTTACTCCCCATATCGGGGGGGGGGGGTCTATATGGCCTGCATGATTACCCTGACAAAGTATAACAACAAGACATACGGTCTGGGACCCATGGTAACTAGGTTGTGTTAAGTAGTACTGTTCTTAGCAGTTTAATATCTGTTACTCCCCCTATCGGGGGAGGTCTATATGGCCTGCATGATTACCCTGACAAAGTATAACAACAAGACATACGGTCTGGGACCCATGGTAACTAGGTTGTGTTAAGTAGTACTGTTCTTAGCAGTTTAATACCTGTTACACCCCCTTTTGGGGGAGGTCTATATGGCCTGCATGATTACCCTGACAAAGTATAACAAAAAGACATGCGGTCTGGGACCCATGGTAACTAGGTTGTGTTAAGTAGTACTGTTCTTAGCAGTTTAATACCTGTTACTCCCCTTATCTGGGGAGGTCTATATGGCCTGCATGATTACCCTGACAAAGTATAACAACAAGACATGCGGTCTGGGACCCATGGTAACTAGGCTGTGTTAAGTAGTACTGTTCTTAGCAGTTTAATCCCTCTTACTCCCCCTATCGGGGGAGGTCTATATGGCCTGCATGATTACCCTGACAAAGTATAACAACAAGACATGCGGTCAGGGATGCATAGTAACTAGGTTGTGTAAAGTAGTACTGTTCTTAGCAGTTTAATACCTGTTACTCCCCATATCGGGGGGGGGGGTCTATATGGCCTGCATGATTACCCTGACAAAGTATAACAACAAGACATACGGTCTGGGACCCATGGTAACTAGGTTGTGTTAAGTAGTACTGTTCTTAGCAGTTTAATACCTGTTACTCCCCCTATCGGGGGAGGTCTATATGGCCTGCACGATTACCCTGACAAAGTATAACAAGACATACGGTCTGGGACCCATGGTAACTAGGTTGTGTTAAGTAGTACTGTTCTTAGCAGTTTAATACCTGTTACACCCCCTTTTGGGGGAGGTCTATATGGCCTGCATGATTACCCTGACAAAGTATAACAAAAAGACATGCGGTCTGGGACCCATGGTAACTAGGTTGTGTTAAGTAGTACTGTTCTTAGCAGTTTAATACCTGTTACTCCCCTTATCTGGGGAGGTCTATATGGCCTGCATGATTACCCTGACAAAGTATAACAACAAGACATGCGGTCTGGGACCCATGGTAACTAGGTTGTGTTAAGTAGTACTGTTCTTAGCAGTTTAATCCCTCTTACTCCCCCTATCGGGGGAGGTCTATATGGCCTGCATGATTACCCTGACAAAGTATAACAACAAGACATGCGGTCAGGGATGCATAGTAACTAGGTTGTGTAAAGTAGTACTGTTCTTAGCAGTTTAATACCTGTTACTCCCCATATCGGGGGGGGGGGGGGTCTATATGGCCTGCATGATTACCCTGACAAAGTATAACAACAAGACATACGGTCTGGGACCCATGGTAACTAGGTTGTGTTAAGTAGTACTGTTCTTAGCAGTTTAATACCTGTTACTCCCCCTATCGGGGGAGGTCTATATGGCCTGCACGATTACCCTGACAAAGTATAACAAGACATACGGTCTG
Organism: Bombina bombina; assembly: GCF_027579735.1. Classification (NCBI taxonomy): domain Eukaryota; kingdom Metazoa; phylum Chordata; class Amphibia; order Anura; family Bombinatoridae; genus Bombina; species Bombina bombina. The sequence continues at coordinate 172,083,874 of NC_069499.1, read as the reverse complement.
GGACCCATGGTAACTAGGTTGTGTTAAGTAGTAATGTTCTTAGCAGTTTAATACCTGTTACACCCCCTATTGGGGGAGGTCTATATGGCCTGCATGATTACCCTGACAAAGTATAACAAAAAGACATGCGGTCTGAGACCCATGGTAACTAGGTTGTGTTAAGTAGTACTGTTCTTAGCAGTTTAATACCTGTTACTCCCCCTATCTGGGGAGTCTATATGGCCTGCATGATTACCCTGACAAAGTATAACAACAAGACATGCGGTCTGGGACCCATGGTAACTAGGTTGTGTTTAGTAGTACTGTTCTTAGCACTTTAATCCCTGTTACTCCACTTATCGGGGTAGGTCTATAGGGCCTGCTAGATTACCCTGACAAAGTATTACAACAAGACATGCGGTCTGGGACCTATGGTAACTAGGTTGTGTTAAGTAGTACTGTTCTTAGCAGTTTAATACCTGTTACTCCCCTTATTTGGGGAGGCCTATATGGCCTGCATGATTACCCTGACAAAGTATAACAACAAGACATGCGGTCTGGGACCCATGGTAACTAGGTTGTGTTAAGTAGTACTGTTCTTAGCAGTTTAATCCCTCTCACTCCCCCTATCGGGGGAGGTCTATATGGCCTGCATGATTACCCTGACAAAGTATAACAACAAGACATGCGGTCTGGGATGCATAGTAACTAGGTTGTGTAAAGTAGTACTGTTCTTAGCAGTTTAATACCTGTTACTCCCCGTATTGGGGGGGGTCTATATGGCCTGCATGATTACCCTGACAAAGTGTAACAACAAGACATGCGGTCAGGGATGCATAGTAACTAGGTTGTGTAAAGTAGTACTGTTCTTAGCAGTTTAATACCTCTTACTCCCCATATCGGGGGGAGGGGTCTATATGGCCTGCATGATTACCCTGACAAAGTATAACAACAAGACATACGGTCTGGGACCCATGGTAACTAGGTTGTGTTAAGTAGTACTGTTCTTAGCAGTTTAATCCCTCTCACTCCCCCTATTGGGGGAGGTCTATATGGCCTGCATGATTACCCTGACAAAGTATAACAACAAGACATGCGGTCTGGGATGCATAGTAACTAGGTTGTGTAAAGTAGTACTGTTCTTAGCAGTTTAATACCTGTTACTCCCCGTATCGGGGGGGGGGGGTCTATATGGCCTGCATGATTACCCTGACAAAGTATAACAACAAGACATACGGTCTGGGACCCATGGTAACTAGGTTGTGTTAAGTAGTACTGTTCTTAGCAGTTTAATACCTGTTACACCCCCTATTGGGGGAGGTCTATATGGCCTGCATGATTACCCTGACAAAGTATAACAAAAAGACATGCGGACTGGGACCCATGGTAACTAGGTTGTGTTAAGTAGTACTGTTCTTAGCAGTTTAATACCTGTTACTCCCCCTATCTGGGGAGTCTATATGACCTGCATGATTACCCTGACAAAGTATAACAACAAGACATGCGGTCTGGGACCCATGGTAACTAGGTTGTGTTTAGTAGTACTGTTCTTAGCACTTTAATCCCTGTTACTCCACTTATCGGGGTAGGTCTATAGGGCCTGCTAGATTACCCTGACAAAGTAATACAACAAGACATGCGGTCTGGGACCTATGGTAACTAGGTTGTGTTAAGTAGTACTGTTCTTAGCAGTTTAATACCTGTTACTCCCCTTATTTGGGGAGGCCTATATGGCCTGCATGATTAACCTGACAAAGTATAACAACAAGACATGCGGTCTGGGACCCATGGTAACTAGGTTGTGTTAAGTAGTACTGTTCTTAGCAGTTTAATTCCTCTCACTCCCCCTATCGGGGGAGGTCTATATGGCCTGCATGATTACCCTGACAAAGTATAACAACAAGACATGTGGTCTGGGATGCATAGTAACTAGGTTGTGTAAAGTAGTACTGTTCTTAGCAGTTTAATACCTGTTACTCCCCGTATCGGGGGGGGGGGGGGTCTATATGGCCTGCATGATTACCCTGACAAAGTATAACAACAAGACATAAGGTCTGGGACCCATGGTAACTAGTTTGTGTTAAGTAGTACTGTTCTTAGCAGTTTAATACCTGTTACTCCCCCTAATTGGGGAGGTCTATATGGCCTGCATGATTACCCTGACAAAGTATAACAGCAAGACATGCGGTCTGGGACCCATGGTAACTAGGTTGTGTTAAGTAGTACTGTTCTTAGCAGTTTAATACCTGTTACACCCCCTTTTGGGGGAGGTCTATATGGCCTGCATGATTACCCTGACAAAGTATAACAAAAAGACATGCGGTCTGGGACCCATGGTAACTAGGTTGTGTTAAGTAGTACTGTTCTTAGCAGTTTAATCCCTGTTACTCCACTTATCGGGGTAGGTCTATAGGGCCTGCTAGATTACCCTGACAAAGTAATACAACAAGACATGCGGTCTGGGACCTATGGTAACTAGGTTGTGTTAAGTAGTACTGTTCTTAGCAGTTTAATACCTGTTACTCCCCTTATTTGGGGAGGCCTATATGGCCTGCATGATTACCCTGACAAAGTATAACAACAAGACATGCGGTCTGGGACCCATGGTAACTAGGTTGTGTTAAGTAGTACTGTTCTTAGCAGTTTAATCCCTCTCACTCCCCCTATCGGGGGAGGTCTATATGGCCTGCATGATTACCCTGACAAAGTATAACAACAAGACATGCGGTCTGGGATGCATAGTAACTAGGTTGTGTAAAGTAGTACTGTTCTTAGCAGTTTAATACCTGTTACTCCCCGTATCGGGGGGGGGGGTCTATATGGCCTGCATGATTACCCTGACAAAGTATAACAACAAGACATAAGGTCTGGGACCCATGGTAACTAGTTTGTGTTAAGTAGTACTGTTCTTAGCAGTTTAATACCTGTTACTCCCCCTAATTGGGGAGGTCTATATGGCCTGCATGATTACCCTGACAAAGTATAACAGCAAGACATGCGGTCTGGGACCCATGGTAACTAGGTTGTGTTAAGTAGTACTGTTCTTAGCAGTTTAATACCTGTTACTCCCCCTATCGGGGGAGGTCTATATGGCCTGCATGATTACCATGACAAAGTATAACAACAAGACATGCGGTCTGGGACCCATGGTAACTAGGTTGTGTTAAGTAGTACTGTTCTTAGCAGTTTAATACCTGTTACTCCACCTATCTGGGGAGGTCTATATGGCCTGCATGATTACCCTGACAAAGTATAACAACAAGACATGCAGTCTGGGACCCATGGTAACCAGGTTGTGTTAAGTAGTACTGTTCTTAGCAGTTTAATACCTTTCGGGGGAGTTCTATATGGCCTGCATGATTACCCTGACAAAGTATAACAACAAGACATGCGTTCTGGGACCCATGGTAATTAGGTTGTGTTTAGTAGTACTGTTCTTAGCACTTTAATCCCTGTTACACCCCCTTTTGGGGGAGGTCTATATGGCCTGCATGATTACCCTGACAAAGTATAACAAAAAGACATGCGGTCTGGGACCCATGGTAACTAGGTTGTGTTAAGTAGTACTGTTCTTAGCAGTTTAATCCCTGTTACTCCACTTATCGGGGTAGGTCTATAGGGCCTGCTAGATTACCCTGACAAAGTAATACAACAAGACATGCGGTCTGGGACCTATGGTAACTAGGTTGTGTTAAGTAGTACTGTTCTTAGCAGTTTAATACCTGTTACACCCCCTTTTGGAGGAGGTCTATATGGCCTGCATGATTACCCTGACAAAGTATAACAGCAAGACATGCGGTCTGGGACCCATGGTAACTAGGTTGTGTTAAGTAGTACTGTTCTTAGCAGTTTAATACCTGTTACACCCCCTTTTGGGGGAGGTCTATATGGCCTGCATGATTACCCTGACAAAGTATAACAAAAAGACATGCGGTCTGGGACCCATGGTAACTAGGTTGTGTTAAGTAGTACTGTTCTTAGCAGTTTAATCCCTGTTACTCCACTTATCGGGGTAGGTCTATAGGGCCTGCTAGATTACCCTGACAAAGTAATACAACAAGACATGCGGTCTGGGACCTATGATAACTAGGTTGTGTTAAGTAGTACTGTTCTTAGCAGTTTAATACCTGTTACTCCCCTTATTTGGGGAGGCCTATATGGCCTGCATGATTACCCTGACAAAGTATAACAACAAGACATGCGGTCTGGGACCCATGGTAACTAGGTTGTGTTAAGTAGTACTGTTCTTAGCAGTTTAATCCCTCTCACTCCCCCTATCGGGGGAGGTCTATATGGCCTGCATGATTACCCTGACAAAGTATAACAACAAGACATGCGGTCTGGGATGCATAGTAACTAGGTTGTGTAAAGTAGTACTGTTCTTAGCAGTTTAATACCTGTTACTCCCCGTATCGGGGGGGGGGGTCTATATGGCCTGCATGATTACCCTGACAAAGTATAACAACAAGACATAAGGTCTGGGACCCATGGTAACTAGTTTGTGTTAAGTAGTACTGTTCTTAGCAGTTTAATACCTGTTACTCCCCCTAATTGGGGAGGTCTATATGGCCTGCATGATTACCCTGACAAAGTATAACAGCAAGACATGCGGTCTGGGACCCATGGTAACTAGGTTGTGTTAAGTAGTACTGTTCTTAGCAGTTTAATACCTGTTACTCCCCCTATCGGGGGAGGTCTATATGGCCTGCATGATTACCATGACAAAGTATAACAACAAGACATGCGGTCTGGGACCCATGGTAACTAGGTTGTGTTAAGTAGTACTGTTCTTAGCAGTTTAATACCTGTTACTCCACCTATCTGGGGAGGTCTATATGGCCTGCATGATTACCCTGACAAAGTATAACAACAAGACATGCAGTCTGGGACCCATGGTAACCAGGTTGTGTTAAGTAGTACTGTTCTTAGCAGTTTAATACCTTTCGGGGAGTTCTATATGGCCTGCATGATTACCCTGACAAAGTATAACAACAAGACATGCGTTCTGGGACCCATGGTAATTAGGTTGTGTTTAGTAGTACTGTTCTTAGCACTTTAATCCCTGTTACACCCCCTTTTGGGGGAGGTCTATATGGCCTGCATGATTACCCTGACAAAGTATAACAAAAAGACATGCGGTCTGGGACCCATGGTAACTAGGTTGTGTTAAGTAGTACTGTTCTTAGCAGTTTAATCCCTGTTACTCCACTTATCGGGGTAGGTCTATAGGGCCTGCTAGATTACCCTGACAAAGTAATACAACAAGACATGCGGTCTGGGACCTATGGTAGCTAGGTTGTGTTAAGTAGTACTGTTCTTAGCAGTTTAATACCTGTTACACCCCCTTTTGGAGGAGGTCTATATGGCCTGCATGATTACCCTGACAAAGTATAACAGCAAGACATGCGGTCTGGGACCCATGGTAACTAGGTTGTGTTAAGTAGTACTGTTCTTAGCAGTTTAATACCTGTTACACCCCCTTTTGGGGGAGGTCTATATGGCCTGCATGATTACCCTGACAAAGTATAACAAAAAGACATGCGGTCTGGGACCCATGGTAACTAGGTTGTGTTAAGTAGTACTGTTCTTAGCAGTTTAATCCCTGTTACTCCACTTATCGGGGTAGGTCTATAGGGCCTGCTAGATTACCCTGACAAAGTAATACAACAAGACATGCGGTCTGGGACCTATGGTAACTAGGTTGTGTTAAGTAGTACTGTTCTTAGCAGTTTAATACCTGTTACTCCCCTTATTTGGGGAGGCCTATATGGCCTGCATGATTACCCTGACAAAGTATAACAACAAGACATGCGGTCTGGGACCCATGGTAACTAGGTTGTGTTAAGTAGTACTGTTCTTAGCAGTTTAATCCCTCTCACTCCCCCTATCGGGGGAGGTCTATATGGCCTGCATGATTACCCTGACAAAGTATAACAACAAGACATGCGGTCTGGGATGCATAGTAACTAGGTTGTGTAAAGTAGTACTGTTCTTAGCAGTTTAATACCTTTCGGGGGAGTTCTATATGGCCTGCATGATTACCCTGACAAAGTATAACAACAAGACATGCGTTCTGGGACCCATGGTAATTAGGTTGTGTTTAGTAGTACTGTTCTTAGCACTTTAATCCCTGTTACACCCCCTTTTGGGGGAGGTCTATATGGCCTGCTTGATTACCCTGACAAAGTATAACAAAAAGACATGCGGTCTGGGACCCATGGTAACTAGGTTGTGTTAAGTAGTACTGTTCTTAGCAGTTTAATCCCTGTTACTCCACTTATCGGGGTAGGTCTATAGGGCCTGCTAGATTACCCTGACAAAGTAATACAACAAGACATGCGGTCTGGGACCTATGGTAACTAGGTTGTGTTAAGTAGTACTGTTCTTAGCAGTTTAATACCTGTTACACCCCCTTTTGGGGGAGGTCTATATGGCCTGCATGATTACCCTGACAAAGTATAACAGCAAGACATGCGGTCTGGGACCCATGGTAACTAGGTTGTGTTAAGTAGTACTGTTCTTAGCAGTTTAATACCTGTTACACCCCCTTTTGGGGGAGGTCTATATGGCCTGCATGATTACCCTGACAAAGTATAACAAAAAGACATGCGGTCTGGGACCCATGGTAACTAGGTTGTGTTAAGTAGTACTGTTCTTAGCAGTTTAATCCCTGTTACTCCACTTATCGGGGTAGGTCTATAGGGCCTGCTAGATTACCCTGACAAAGTAATACAACAAGACATGCGGTCTGGGACCTATGGTAACTAGGTTGTGTTAAGTAGTACTGTTCTTAGCAGTTTAATACCTGTTACTCCCCTTATTTGGGGAGGCCTATATGGCCTGCATGATTACCCTGACAAAGTATAACAACAAGACATGCGGTCTGGGACCCATGGTAACTAGGTTGTGTTAAGTAGTACTGTTCTTAGCAGTTTAATCCCTCTCACTCCCCCTATCGGGGGAGGTCTATATGGCCTGCATGATTACCCTGACAAAGTATAACAACAAGACATGCGGTCTGGGATGCATAGTAACTAGGTTGTGTAAAGTAGTACTGTTCTTAGCAGTTTAATACCTGTTACTCCCCGTATCGGGGGGGGGTCTATATGGCCTGCATGATTACCCTGACAAAGTATAACAACAAGACATAAGGTCTGGGACCCATGGTAACTAGTTTGTGTTAAGTAGTACTGTTCTTAGCAGTTTAATACCTGTTACTCCCCCTAATTGGGGAGGTCTATATGGCCTGCATGATTACCCTGACAAAGTATAACAGCAAGACATGCGGTCTGGGACCCATGGTAACTAGGTTGTGTTAAGTAGTACTGTTCTTAGCAGTTTAATACCTGTTACTCCACCTATCTGGGGAGGTCTATATGGCCTGCATGATTACCCTGACAAAGTATAACAACAAGACATGCAGTCTGGGACCCATGGTAACCAGGTTGTGTTAAGTAGTACTGTTCTTAGCAGTTTAATACCTTTCGGGGGAGTTCTATATGGCCTGCATGATTACCCTGACAAAGTATAACAACAAGACATGCGTTCTGGGACCCATGGTAATTAGGTTGTGTTTAGTAGTACTGTTCTTAGCACTTTAATCCCTGTTACTCCCCCTATCGGGGGTGGTCTATCTGGCCTGCAAGATTACCTTGACAAAGTGGCCCTCTCTGCACCGGAGCGTCGTTGGTGGGTGGGAGCAAGGCAGGGAGGTGGGTGGGCGGCCTGCCAAGGGCCTGTGATTTGGAGGGGGCGGGATCGGAGGCCGGATCGGATGCGGCAGTGTCCGGGGGCGCGCACGGACACGCGGGCGCGTGCACGTGGGCGGCGGGCGGGCGCGTGCACGGGGCGGGAGCGGGTGGGAACTGCTACACTACAGAAAACATGTATTTCAAAATTGGGAGAAAAGGGGGGATTTTAATTCAATAAATGATCGAAGGGTTCTGGGGGGGGGGGAGCTACACTACAGAAAATGGGAAAAAAAGTCCAAAAAACAATAAAAGCATATTTTTTTTAAGAAACTGGGTACTGGCAGACAGCTGCCAGTACCCAAGATGGTGCCCATTAAGTTAGAGGGGGAGGGTTAGAGAACTGTTTGATGGGGGATCTGTGAGTTTGGGGGCTAAGGGGGGATTCTATACAGCAGCATATGTAAATATGCTATAAAAAAAAAAAAAAAAAACACAAATATACCTTTTTATCTTAGTACTGGCAGACTTTCTGCCAGTACTTAAGATGGCGGGAACAATTGTGGGGTGGGGGAGGGAATATAGCTGTTTGAGAGGGATCAGGGGGTCTGATGTTTTAGGTGGGAGGCTGATCTCTACACTAAAGCTAAAATTAACCCTGCAAGCTCCCTACAAGCTACCTAATTAACCCCTTTACTGCTAGCCATAATACAAGTGTGATGCGCAGCAGAATTTAGTGGCCTTCTAATTACCAAAAAGCAACGCCAAAGCCATATATGTCTGCTATTTCTGAACAAAGGGGATCCCAGAGAAGCATTTACAACCATTTGTGCCATAATTGCACAAGCTGTTTGTAAATAATTTCAGTAAGAAACCAAAAATTTAGAAAAATGTAAAAAAAATATTTATTTGAACGTATTTGGCGGTGAAATGGTGGCATGAAATATACCAAAATGTGCCTTGATCAATACTTTGGGTTGTTTACTACACTACACTAAAGCTAAAATTACCCCAAAAAGCTCCCTACATGCTCCCTAATTAACCCCTTCACTGCTGGGCATAATACAAGTATGTGTGCAGTGGCATTTAGCGGCCTTCTAATTACCAAAAAGCAACGCCAAAACCATATATGTCTGCTATTTCTGAACAAAGGGGATGCCAGAGAAGCATTTACAACCATTTTTGCCATAATTGCACAAGCTGTTTGTAAACAATTTCAGTGAGAAACCGAAAGTTTGTGAAAAAATTTGCGAAAAAGAGCTTTTTGTCCTCTCCTCTTACCAGAGTAAACGACAAACAAAGATGAGGTTTGTCTAAAATCCTTTGTTGCTTCTAAATAGAACTTTAAAGCACGAACTACATCTAAATTGTGTAACAAACGTTCCTTCTTTGAAACTGGATTCGGACACAGAGAAGGAACAACTATTTCCTGGTTAATATTCTTGTTGGAAAAAACTTTCGGAAGAAAACCAGGCTTAGTACGCAAAACGACCTTATCTGAATGGAACACCAGATAGGGTGGATCACACTGCAAAGCAGATAATTCAGAAACTCTTCTAGCAGAAGAAATAGCAACCAAAAACAGAACTTTCCAAGATAGTAACTTAATATCTATGGAATGTAAAGGTTCAAACGGAACCCCTTGAAGAACTGAAAGAACTAAATTTAGACTCCAAGGAGGAGTCATGGGTCTGTAAACAGGCTTGATTCTGACCAAAGCCTGTACAAAAGCTTGTACATCTGGCACAGCTGCCAGTCATTTGTGTAACAAGACAGATAAAGCAGAAATCTGTCCTTTTAGAGAACTCGCTGACAACCCTTTATCCAAACCTTCTTGGAGAAAGGAGAGAATCTTAGGAATTTTAATCTTACTCCAGGAGAATCCCTTGGATTCACACCAACAGATATATTTTTTCCATATTTTATGGTAAATCTTTCTAGTCACAGGTTTTCTGGCTTGAACCAGAGTATCTATCACTGAATTTGAAAACCCACGCTAGGATAAAATCAAGCGTTCAATTTCCAAGCAGTCAGCTGCAGAGAGACTAGATTTGGATGTTCGAATGGACCTTGTACTAGAAGATCCTGTCTCAAAGGTAGCTTCCATGGTGGAGCCGATGACATATTCACCAGGTCTGCATACCAAGTCCTGCGCGGCCACGCAGGAGCTATCAGAATCACCGAGGCCTTCTCCTGTTTGATCCTGGCTATGAGCCTGGGAAGGAGAGGGAACGGTGGAAATGCATAGGCTAGGTTGAACGACCAAGGCGCCACTAATGCATCCACTAGAGTCGCCTTGGGATCCCTGGATCTGGACCCGTAGCAAGGAACCTTGAAGTTCTGACAAGACGCCATCAGATCCATGTCTGGAATGCCCCATAATTGAGTCAACTGGGCAAAAACCTCCAGATGGAGTTCCCACTCCCCCGGATGGAAAGTCTGACGACTCAGATAATCCGCCTCCCAGTTGTCTACTCCTGGGATGTGAATTGCAGATAGATGGCAGGAGTGATCCTCCGCCCATTTGATGATCTTGGATACCTCTCTCATCGCCAAGGAACTCTTTGTTCCTCCCTGATGGTTGATGTAAGCTACAGTCGTCATGTTGTCTGACTGGAATCTTATGAATCCGGCCTTCGCTAGTTGAGGCCAAGCCCGGAGAGCATTGAATATCGCTCTCAGTTCCAGGATGTTTATCGGGAGAAGAGACTCTTCCCGAGACCATAGACCCTTAGCCTAATAGACTGGCGTCGGTCGTGACAATGACCCACTCTGGTCTGCGGAAACTCATTCCCTGAGACAGGTGATCCTGGGTCAACCACCAACGGAGTGAGTCTCTGGTCATCTGGTCTACTTGAATCTGTGGAGACAAGTCTGCATAGTCCCCATTCCACTGATTGAGCGTGCACAGTTGTAATGGTCTTAGATGAATTCGAGCAAAAGGAACTATGTCCATTGCTGCAACCATCAATCCTACTACTTCCATGCACTGAGCTATGGAAGGCTGCAGAATAAAGTGAAGAACTTGTCAAGCGTTTAGAAGCTTTGACTTTCTGACTTCTGTCAGGAAGATCTTCATTTCTAAAGAATCTATTATTGTTCCCAAAAAGGGAACTCTTGTTGACGGAGACAGGGAACTCTTTTCTACGTTCACCTTCCACCCGTGAGATCTGAGAAAGGCTAGAACAATGTCTGTATGAGCCTTTGCCTTGGAAAGAGACGACGCTTGAATTAGAATGTCGTCTAGATAAGGTGCCACTGCAATGCCCCTTGGTCTTAGAACCACCAGAAGGGACCCTAGCACCTTTGTGAAAATTCTGGGAGCAGTGGCTAACCCGAATGGAAGAGCCATGAACTGATAATGTTTGTCCAGAAAGGCGAACCTTAGGAACTGATGATGATCTTTGTGGATAGGAATATGTAGGTACGCATCCTTTAAATCCACGGTAGTCATATATTGAGCTTCCTGGATTGTAGGTAAAATTGTTCGAATGGTTTCCATCTTGAACGACGGAACTCTGAGAAATTTGTTTAGAATCTTTAAAAAATTTTTTTTTTTACCACAGTGTCTTAATGCTTTAAAAGTATTGCACCGCAATAAAAGTTTTATAAATCACCTCAGATTTCATAAAAAACTTAAATAAAGCAATCGATTTAGCCCACAAGAGTGTCAACCAGTGTATAGCCTATAATAAGTCTTCATTCTGTTAAAAGTCTAAGAAAATGGCTTACCGATCCCCAAGAGGGAAAATGACAGTCTTCTAGCATTACACAGTCTTGCTAGAAAATGGACTAGTCATACCTTGAGCAGAAAAGTCTGCTAACTGTTCCCCCCAAATGAAGTTCTCTGGGCTCAACAGTCCTGCGTGGGAACAGCAATTGATTTTAGTTGCTGCTGCTAAAATCATACTCCTCTTTTAAACAGAACTCTTCATCCCTTTCTGTTTGAGAGTAAATAGTACAAACCGGCACTATTTTAAAATAACAAACTCTTGATAGCAGAATAAAAAACTACAACTAAACACCACATACTCTTCACCATCTCCGTGGAGATGCTACTTGTTCAGAGCAGCAAAGAGAATGACTGGGGGGCGGAGCCTGAGGAGGGGCTATATGGGCAGCTTTTGCTGTGCTCTTTGTCATTTCCTGTTGGGGAAGAGAATATTCCCTTAAGTAATGGATGACGCCATGGACCGGACACACCAATGTTGGAGAAATTAGGCATTTACAAATGCCTGAAAAATTAGGTATTGTTGCGTAGCAGCGGCCAGAAAAATTGATGTTTGTTTGACAGTTAGAAAGTGACCTAAATCATTGCTGCTTGAACCCTAGTTGTTGGCGGATAAGTCACACAAGTCATCCGGCATTCGAAGATAAAATACAGCAGCGTGTGTACCATTTGTAGCCCAAGGCAGCTCGTCATCTCATCATGCCTTTTTTACTCTAATGTATCACACAATGTCAGTCGCTTCGGGATCCATCCCTCATTCATTTTAATAAAGGTGAGATAATCAAGACTTTTTTGACCTAGGCAACTTCTCTTCTCAGTGACAATACCTCCTGATGCACTGAAGGTCCTTTCTGACAGGACACTTGAAGCGGGGCAGGCCAGAAGTTCGATTGCAAATTAGGATAGCTCAGGCCACGGGTCAAGCCTGCACACCCAGTAGTCAAGGGGTCCATCGCTCCTCAGAGTGTCGAGATCCGCAGTTAATGCAAGGTAGTCTGGTACCTGTCGGTTGAGTCTTTCTCTGAGGCTGGATCCCTAAGGGCTGTGGCTTTGCATAGGAGTTAAAAAGGTCTGCATGTCCTCCATCAACAACACGTCTGGAAAGCGTACTGTCCTTGCCGGTGTGGTCGTGGGAGGAGGAGGATTACTTTCATCTCTTCCCCTGTTAGATTCCCATTGTGCTGTGACATCACCCTTATACGCTGTGTAAAGCATACATTTTAATTTATTTTTGAACTGCTCCATCCTTTCCGACTTGCAGGAATTTGGTAACATTTCAGTCACTTTATGCTTATACCGGGGGTCTAGTAGCGTGGACACCCAGTACAGGTCGTTCTCCTTCAGCTTTTTTATACGAGGGTCCCTCAACAGGCACAACAGCATGAAAGGATGATGGGATGTCTGTTGTGCTTGGTCTTCCTCCTCCTCCTCAAAGCCACATTCCTCCTCTGACTCCTCTTCCTCACAATCCTCTTCCTGCGTTGCCGCTGGTCCAGCAAGCGATGCTGATAAGGCTGTTTCTGGTGGTGATGGACACCACAACTCTTCTTCTTCACGCTCATCTATGGCCTGATCCAGTACTCTTCGCAGGGCACGCTCCAGGAAGAAAACAAATGGTATGATGTCGCTGATGGTGCCTTTGGTGCGACTGACTAGGTTTGTCCCCTCCTCAAAAGGATGCATGAGCCTACGGGCATTGCGCATGAGCGTCCAGTAACGTGGAAAAAAAATCCCCAGCTCCCCAGAGGCTGTCCTAGCACCCCGGTCATACAAATACTCGTTAACAGCTTTTTCTTGTTGGAGCAGGTGGTCGAACATTAGGAGTGTAGAATTCCACTGTGTCGGGCTGTCGCAAATCAAGCGCCTCACTGGCAGGTTGTTTCACTGCTGGATATCTGACAAGTGCGCCATGGCCGTGTAGGAACGCCTGAAAAGACCACACAACTTCCTGGCCTGCTTCAGGACGTCCTGTAAGCCTGGATACTTATGCACAAATCATTGTACAATCAAATTACACACATGTGCCATGCACGGCACATGTGTCAACTTGCCCAATTTCAATGACGCCACCAAATTACTTCCGTTGTCAGAAACAACTTTGCCAATCTCCAGTTGGTGCGGGGTCAGCCACTGATCCACCTGTGCGTTCAGGGCGGACAGGAGTGCTGGTGCGGTGTGACTCTCGGCTTTCAGGCAAGTCAACCCCAAGACGGCGTGACACTGCCATATCCGAGATGTTGAATAGTACCTGGGTAGCTGGGGGGCTGCCGTTGATGTGGAGCAAGACGCAGCAGCAGAAGAGGACTGAGCTGAGGAAGAGGTTATGGAAGAGGATGGAGTAGGAGGAGTAGAGGAGGTAGCAGCAGGCCTGCCTGTAAGTTGTGGTGGTGTCACCAACTTCTCTGCAGAGCCACGCATTCCATGCTTGTCAGCCGTCAGCAGGTTTACTTGATGCGCAGTGTAGGTGATATACCTGCCCTGACCATGCTTTGCAGACCAGCTATCAGTGGTCAGATGGACCCTTGCCCCAATGCTGTGTGCCATGCATGCCATTACTTCCTTTCGCACAATTGAGTACAGGTTGGGGATTGCCTTTTGTGAAAAGAAATTTCGGCCGGGTACCTTCCACTGCGGTGTCCCAATAGCAACAAATTTTTTGAACGCCTCCGACTCCACCAGCTTGTATGGTAAAAGCTGGCAGGCTAAGAGTTCAGACAAGTCAGCTGTCAGACGCCGGGCAAGGGGGTGACTTTGGGAAATTGGCTTCTTACACTCAAACATGTCCTTGACAGACACCTGACTGTGGGCAGATGACCAGGAACTGCTACGTAAGAGACACTGAGTGGAGGATGGTTGAGAGGGGGCAAGGAGGACAGCAGTGGTTGACGTGGCTGAAGATGCTGGACCAGGAGGAGGATGGCGGCTTTGAGTTTGTGTGCTGCTTCTACTCATGTGTTCTTCCCATCAGCGTTTGTGATGTGAGACCATGTGCCTTCGCAAAGCAGTTGTACCTAGGTAGGTGTTGGACTTCCCATGACTCAGTTTCTTTTGGCACAGGTTGCAAATGGCATCGCTGTTGTCAGAGGTAGACACACAAAATGCCACACTGCTGAGCTCTGCGATGACGGCATTCTGGTGGTGGCAACAGCATGCGTTGATTGGCGTGCTGTCTGGCTGACCCCGGGTGCCGATGCATGCTGTCTGTCTGTGCCACTATCTCCTTGCGACGACCTCCTCCTGCTTCCAGCTCGTCTCCTCCTCCTCCTCTCTGTCTCCCCATCTGAACTTTCCCCCTCTTCTTCTTCTCTTCTAGCGGGCACCCAGTGACATATCATCATCAACTGCTTCACTTGTATCTGACAAATCAACAAAGGAATGTACAAAAAGATGCAAAAAAGGTTTGCAGCCCAAAGAAAAGACTGCTGGTTTCTGGATTAGTTTAATACTAAAAACCCATTATAGAGATATTCTCAGATCAATAGCAGAACATATAAATATTCTAAAATATCACAGACATACGCATATATACTAAATAACTTTATTAGGAGAGAAAAATGTATAATAGTCCAGCAGGACTAGTACTCATGCACACACACACATACGTTTAAAACTTGCTGAAACTCAGGTAGTGAGCTTGTTTGGAATGCACCTGTTCAATTATAAATCTGTTACTTCCAAGTGGTACATATTACGTCTGTGTATTATCCCAATAATTAACCCTTGGTGGTAAACAGATTGTTATAAACAATAGTGGCATAAGATGTCTAATATGTTTATAGACTTTTTACTGCACCGTTTAATATTATCAGGGGCCTTACATAAAAATATTACCGACTGTAGTAATCTTTAGAGAACCTTGATTGTTGGTTAAGTAGCACCTATGATAATCATACTATATGATGTATGTCTTTAAGGTCTAATAGGGTTATGAGCTGTATTTTGCAAAATTTGCACAAATTGTGTCAGACAACATTTGGTCTATGTATCTATTGTTACAAAGATTATCGATACAATATCATGCTTCAATCCAATTATATGAGACAGCAATATTATGTTTGTATTTTGAAAAAAAAAACATTTTTAAATGGTATATTAATTAAACACATACAAACATTTGCATAAACTAATATTCCATATTATGAGCACATAAAAATTGGGCAATTTTAAGTAGTTCAAATATCTCAATACCACTTGTGCCCTATATTCTGAGCGTATGAAGGATTTAAACAGTTTAGGGTAGTACAAATATTTCAATACCACCTATGCCTCATATCATGAGCGCATGAAGATTTTGACAATTTAAATGACACTTGTGCCCATTAAGTATGCGCTTGACCCAAAAGACAAAAATAAATATAGATTTCTAAGTGCAGCTTCAGTTGTAATTAGGACCAACAGGTTAGCTAATTGTTAAGAAGTTATCAAGCTAAGCTACAGAAAGGTCTCTTCTATAGCGGAGACCTGATTAACGTTTAACTGCCACTAATTGTAAAGAGCGTAATAAAGGTGCTATTCGTATATATCACTGAGTCAGCTTTCCAAAATTGAGGTTTCATAACCTCGTGAGAGTGCCCCTGACGCGCGTTTCACATAACGCTTCCTCAGAGGGGTATGCACCGGCCGGACAGAGCGGATGATATTGCAATTTGAAATCCGCCCCTGCGTTCAGATTGGTTCTCCGCCATTCCACTATGTGTTATTCTGATTGGTTGACAGACACGTCAATAACGTTGACGTAGACTGACTGCAATAACAATGAGAGCTGGCTGATGCTTTGACATGAGAAAGATTAACATTGTATAGAGGCTTAAGCAACTGTGTGTATTGTTTTTATAACACAGCTCAGAAAGGGGTAGAAAGACTTGAAAAGCAGGATACATAATATGTTATTTAATTAATTGATTTAAACAAGAAATTATTGATAAAGATGTAAACTGACAGTTTTTACAATGTTATTTATGAATAAATATTTATGTCCATACATTTATGATAATACTGTATAAGTAATTGGCCGCCTACAATCAACTGATTTTTATAGTACACTTGTATAATTCTTGGGGATATCACTATTGTTATTGACGAAATATGCGGATTCTATCTTAAGGGCTGTAAACAAAGAAAATTACCTATATATGTTAGCCTACATGAAACACTTCTGTTCGTGTTTTAACTGTAGGGGTGATAAAAACGGATTCAATATTCCTCTATTATTTATAAGACTGTGATGAAAATACAAAGTGAGTGACATTGAAACAGGAAAAATAGCATTGTGTTATATTCATAAATTATTTCCTTTATTAACCGTGGGTTGACATTCAAAAAAAAATTATTAAAATATTATTATGATGACGACAGGAATCACGTGATAGTTCTTGAAAAATATTAAAAATTATTGTGAATGACGAGTGAACGAATTTGCACATTGAAAAAAATTATAATCTTAAAATAAGATAACGTGTGAGAGAAATAATTGTTGGGTGAAAAAACATGGTAGCTCAGTGAGCTGTTATGCTGAAAGATAAATAAAAATAACCATTAAACAGTGATCAAATAGTTATAGTGCACGAAAATTGTGCGTGAAAATCTTGTTGAATAGAGAACAAGAATCAAAAGTGAGTATTTGAAGTGGCTTTGAAATCAATATTACTGTAGGCTACTTATTACTATAATAGCATTTTAGTGAGCAAGTGTGGGATAAAAACTAGTGTTTTTAAAAGTATATTTTGATGAAATCTGATCTTTTATTCAGGTGTACTTTAATAAGACCAAATCTTAGTAAGGATATGTTTCTATAAGTAGACATTATAATTATTATATTCATTTAACCCATGGGGGTGAACGGTATTAAGTAAATGTATCCAGCGGCATTCTGCTTTCAATAGTGAATCTTCAAGACTACCCCCTCTGATACCCAGGGAGATTTTCTGAAGAACAGAGAATTTAAAATGATTCTGTTGACTTTGATGTTTCAGCAGAAAATGTTTTGCAACACTAGTGATCTTTTTACCGTTTTGTTGATCTTTCTCTGCATTTTTAATGTTGTTTCTATGTTCCAATATTCTAACCCTTGCCTCTCTGGTGGTCATGCCTACATAGGCTTTCTCACATTCACAATAGATGACATAGATGACACCTGAGGATCTACAAGTAAAGTGATGTTGTAATTTTTGAATCTTCCCGTATTTGTCCTTGATTTCTTTTATTTTTTTCACAAAAGGACAAACTGAACATGTGCCACAAGGGTACATGCCAGGATCAGTATCACTTTTTTTGGGAATGTGTACATAGTGACTTTGTACCAGTTCATCTTTGATATTCCTCGGTCTCTTGTATCCAATTCTCACTCTATCACCTATTATATCTTTAAGCTCAGGGTCACTGGTGAGAATGTGCCAGTTTTCATTGAATATTTTTATTACACTTTGCATTTGAGGGTTATATGTTGTAATCAGTCTCGGTATCACTGTGGAATTGTCTTTGACTTTAGGGCATAATAATGTACCTCTGGTGGTTTTTAATGCTTTAAATTTTGCTTGTTTTATGGCTCTGTTACTGTAGCCTCTTTGTGATAGCCTAGTTGTTAGGAATTTGCATTCATGTTCATAGATTGAAACATTAGAACAGTTTCTCCTCAAACGTAAAAATTTGCAGTATGGTATTGCTTTTACAGTACTCCCTGGATGTGCACTTGTCTTGTGCAGCAGGGAATTTGTAGATGTTTCTTTCCTAAATACTTTGGTTGTAATGGTACCGTCATTATTTTTTGTGATTGTCAGGTCTAGGAAGTAAATTTTGAGTAAATCAGCTTGGTATGTCAACTTGATATTCAGATTATTTACATTGAGTACTGATAAGAACTCATCCAGATGTTCACGTGTGCCCTCCCAAATGAATAGTACATCATCAATGTACCTTATCCATAGGGGCACCTGATTTGTGAATTCTTCCATGCCTTCTGAAAAGACAATTTTTTGTTCCCAAAAACCTAGAAATAAGTTAGCATACGTTGAGGCACACAAGGTGCCCATGGCGGTACCTTGTGTTTGTAGGAAGAAACCATCTTTAAATGTAAAGATGTTATGGGTTAGTACATATTTTAGAAGGATTAGAATAAACTCATTATGTTCCTTGTTGTCAAATTCATTAGTTGATAGGAAATATTTAACTGCTTGTATCCCATCATTATGTCTGATACTGGTGTACAAGGACTCTACATCCGCTGTAATGAGCCAAGTGTCCTGGTTCAGATGTATATTTTGTAGAATTTTCAAGACTTCCATAGTATCCCGGACGTAAGAGGGCATCAAAGTCAGATATTCGCTTAATCTCTGATCTATATATTTACTTGCTGCCTATGTTAGATTGTTGTTGCCTGACACTATGGGTCTGCCCGGTGGTTTGGTCAAATTCTTATGAACTTTTGGCAAGAAATATATAGTAGCCAGAGTCGGATTCTTTTGTATCAGAAATGTATTTTCAGTTATGGTAATAATTCCATCTTTCCAAGTTTTTAAAATAAGTTTATTGTAATGTTCCAAATATTCTGTTTGAGGATTGAATAGAAGTTTTTTATAGCAATCTTTGTTGGATAATTGTCGCATAGCTTCTTCAACATAGTCATCTTTAGGCCACAAAACTATGTTTCCGCCCTTGTCTGACGGCTTGATGACTACGTCAGTCCATGATTTTATATAATTCAAGGTTCTTTTCTCAGAGTGGGTAAGGTTATTGTTCACATTATAAATGGGTAATGTTTCTATCTTTTTACATACAATCTGGGAAAAAACATTAACTTGGGGATGAAATCGATGCTGGTGGAGTATATGTGGATTTTGGTTTTAACCCTTTCTTCCAAAGATTATTTTGAGTTTCAGTATCAGAATCAACTAAAAGTTCTTCTAAGTCTCGCAAAGAGTCTAACTCTTCTTTTGATAGATAGGGATCATATTTGTTTGAATACATCTTTTTTAGCAACAGTTTACGTGAAAATAAGTGAATATCTTTCGTTAATTCAAACTTATTTAAAGTGTTTGTGGGGCAAAAGGTTAACCCTTTAGAGAGAACACTTTCATGATTGGTATTTAAAGTGTGTTTACTGAGATTAATGATCCTCATGAGTTGGTCCTGATCGTTGTAAAGGGACTCATCTCTCTCTTCCTCTCTGATTGTCTTTGAGGGCCTGTATTTTTCCTTTTGTTGCCCCTTGTTGGCTTGTTCGTTGTTGGCGTGTTTAATACCTGTTGTTGTCGTTGGCTTAATGCTAAAAAAGACACCTCTCTATTAGAGTGTGATGTGGATGGTAAAGGGTTTGCTTGTATTGCAGGTACTAGAGTGTCTCTTGTCATAGGCTCCATTTCATCTCTATTATTTTCATTATCTGAGATGTCAATTTCAGTGTCTGTCCCACTATTATTTTCTCTTATTTGGGTCCTATTATACCTGTGTCTGTTAGGTGTTTGATATCTCCACCTATAGATTCTCTGTTGTTGGAAATCATCTATGTCCCTTTGTAATTTTTGTTTTTTTGTCTGAATTACTTCATTCTCAAGTTTGTCAAGTTCTTTCTGATAGGTTTGGTAGGTTTCAACAAAATCAAATTTCTCTTCAAATTTTTTTAGAAGCTCATTTTGTTCTTTGATTTCAGCATCTAATTTGTTTAATTCCAAAGTATCATGTTTTATCAATATTTTAATAAGTTTAAGTGAACATTCCGTTAAAGTGCTCTCCCATTCTTTGACTAAGCTTTCATTGTTTAAAGTAAAGGCTGGAAACATTTTTATCCTCAAACCTCTAGGTATTATGCCTTTTTCTATGTATATTTCAAAGAAATGCCAATTCCACCATCTTTTAGTCAGTTTGTATAGTGTTTTGGTGTATTTGAGAAATACATAGGTATAATACCTAGAGGCATAAAACAAGCAAAATTTAAAGCATTAAAAACCTCCAGAGATACATTATTATGCCCTAAAGTCAAAGACAATTCCACAGTGATACTGAGACTGATTACAACATATAATCCTCAAATGCAAAGTGTAATAAAAATATTCAATGAAAACTGGCACATTCTCACCAGTGACCCTGAGCTTAAAGATATAATAGGTGATAGAGTGAGAATTGGATACAAGAGATCGAGGAATATCAAAGATGAACTGGTAAAAAATCACTATGTACACATTTCCAAAAAAAGTGATACTGATCCTGGCATGTACCCTTGTGGCACATGTTCAGTTTGTCCTTTTGTGAAAAAAATAAAAGAAATCAAGGACAAATATGGGAAGATCCAAAAATTACAACATCACTTTACTTGTAGATCCTCAGGTGTCATCTATGTCATCTATTGTGAATGTGAGAAAGCCTATGTAGGCATGACCACCAGAGAGGCAAGGGTTAGAATATTGGAACATAGAAACAACATTAAAAATGCAGAGAAAGATCAACAAAACGGTAAAAAGATCACTAGTGTTGCAAAACATTTTCTACTGAAACATCAAAGTCAACAGAATCATTTTAAATTCTCTGTTCTTCAGAAAATCTCCCTGGGTATCAGAGGGGGTAGTCTTGAAGATTCACTATTGAAAGCAGAATGCCGCTGGATACATTTACTTAATACCGTTCACCCCCATGGGTTAAATGAATATAATAATTATAATGTCTACTTATAGAAACATATCCTTACTAAGATTTGGTCTTATTAAAGTACACCTGAATAAAAGATCAGATTTCATCAAAATATACTTTTAAAATCACTAGTTTTTATCCCACACTTGCTCACTAAAATGCTATTATAGTAATACGTAGCCTACAGTAATATTGATTTCAAAACCACTTCAAATACTCACTTTTGATTCTTGTTCTCTATTCAACAAGATTTTCACGCACAATTTTCGTGCACTATAACTATTTGATCACTGTTTAATGGTTATTTTTATTTATCTTTCAGCATAACAGCTCACTGAGCTACCATGTTTTTTCACCCAACAATTATTTCTCTCACACGTGATCTTATTTTAAGATTATAATTTTTTTTCAATGTGCAAATTCGTTCACTCGTCATTCACAATAATTTTTAATATTTTTCAAGAACTATCACGTGACTCCTGTCGTCATAATAATATTTTAATAATTTTTTTTGAATGTCAACCCACCGTTAATAAAGGAAATAATTTATGAATATGACACAATGCTATTTTTCCTGTTTCAATGTCACTCACTTTGTATTTTCATCACAGTCTTATAAATAATAGAGGAATATTGAATCCGTTTTTATCACCCCTACATTTAAAACACGAACAGAAGTGTTTCATGTAGGCTAACATATATAGGTAATTTTCTTTGTTTACAGCCCTTAAGATGGAATCCGCATATTTCGTCAATAACAATAGTGATATCCCCAAGAAATATACAAGTGTACTATAAAAATCAGTTGATTGTAGGCGGCCAATTACTTATACAGTATTATCATAAATGTATGGACATAAATATTTATTCATAAATAACATCGTAAAAACTGTCAGTTTACATCTTTATCAATAATTTCTTGTTTAAATCAATTAATTAAATAACATATTATGTATCCTGCTTTTCAAGTCTTTCTACCCCTTTCCGAGCTGTGTTATGAAAACAATACACACAGTTGCTTAAGCCTCTATACAATATTAATCTTTCTCACATCAAAGCATCAGCCAGCTCTCGTTGTTATTGCAGTCAGTCTACGTCAACGTTATTGACGTGTCTGTCAACCAATCAGAATAACACATAGTGGAATGGCGGAGAACCAATCGGAACACAGGGGCGGATTTCAAATTGCAATATCATCCGCTCTGTCCGGCCGGTGCGTACCCCTCTGAGGAAGCGTTATGTGAAACGCGCGTCAGCGGCACTCTCACGAGGTTATGAAACCTCAATTTTAGAAAGCTGACTCCATGATATATATGAATAGCACCTTTATTACGCTCTTTACTATTAGTGGCAGTTAAACGTTAATCAGGTCTCCGCTATAGAAGAGACCTTTCTGTAGCTTAGCTCGATAACTTCTTAACAATTAGCTAACCTGTTTGTCCTAATTACAACTGAAGCTGCACTTAGAAATCGATATTTATTCTTGTCTTTTGGGTCAAGCGCATACTTAATGGAAACAAGTGTCATTTAAATTGTCAAAATATTCATGCGCTCATGATATGAGGCATAGGTGGTATTGAAATATTTGTACTACCCTAAACTGTTTAAATCCTTCATACGCTCAGGATATAGGGCACAAGTGGTATTGAGATATTTGAACTACTTAAAATTGTCCAATTTTTATGCGCTCATAATATGGAATATTAGTTTATGCAAATGTTTGTATGTGTTTAATTAATATACCATTTATTTTTTTTTTCATCAAAATACAAACATAATATTGCTGTCTCATATTATTGGATTGCAGCATGATATTGTATCGATAATCTTTGTAACAATAGATACATAGACCAAATGCTGTCTGACACAATTTGTGCAAATTTTGCAAAATACAGCTCATAACCCTATTCGACCTTAAAGACATACATCATATAGTATGATTATCATAGGTGCTACTTAACCAACAATCAAGGTTCTCTAAAGATTACTACAGTCGGTAATATTTTTATGTAAGGCCCCTGATAATATTAAACGGTGCCTTGCAGTAAAAAATCTATAAACATATTAGACATCTTATGCCACTATTGTTTATAACAATCTGTTTACCACCAAGGGTTAATTATTGGGATAATACACAGACGTAATATGTACCACTTGGAAGTAACAGATTTATAATTGAACAGGTGCATTCCAAACAAGCTCACTACCTGAGTTTCAGCAAGTTTTAAACGTATGTGTGTGTGTGCATGAGTACTAGTCCTGCTGGACTATTATACATTTTTCTCTCCTAATAAAGTTATTTAGTATATATGCGTATGTCTGTGATATTTTATAATATTTAAATTTTCTGCTATTGATCTGAGTATATCTCTATAATGGGTTTTTAGAATTAAACTATTCCAGAAACTAGCAGTCTTTTCTTTGGGCTGCAAACCTTTTTTGCATCTTTTTGTACATTCTGATGTATATTACTGCTCGAGGCTCTGGAATCTAAGGGACATAAGTAATAATAATAATAATTCTGATTTATCCCTTAGATTTTGAGTAATAAACACATTTAATTTTCCCTCCCCCTCTCCACCGTAAATCAACAAAGGAAGCAGCAGCAGGTACAACATCATCATCATCACACCGTACGTCCATGTCTGTAATGCTGCCTGACTGAGACATATCACTGTTATCTACATCCTCTGTCAATGATGGTTGTGCATCACTCACTTCTTCCAACTGATGTGTCAATAACTTTTCTGACAGATCAAGTGAAGCGGCTGTGGTGCTAGTGTTGGTGGTGGGGGCAGGCGGGCGAGTGGCACTGGTCACTTGAGAGGTGTCCGAAGCTAAGCTGGAGGTGGATGGTGCATCAAGGTTCCGAGCGGAAGCTGTAGAAGATTGGGTGTCCTGTGTTAGCCAGTCAACTAGGTCCTCCTCAGAACTTTTCGCGTTGATGTCACGTGGCCTCTGAACACTGTGCATTATTTTAGGGTCAAAAGGAATCATAGCACCACGACCACAACGGCACCTGCGGGGTGGCCTGCCTCTGCCTGTCATTTTTTTTTTAAATGTAGACTTACACTACTATTAAACAAAATATGAGTGGTGCCACTGGGCAAGTGGGCACAGTATACGCTGTGAGCCAGACACAAAAAAGCAGACATGTTTCACAATCCAAAAAGTTTATTTTTTTTTAATGTACACTTACACTACTATTAAACAAGATATGAGTAGTGGCACTGGGCAAGTGGGCACAGTTTACACTGTGAGCCTGACACACAAAAGCAGACTGATGTTTCACAGTCAAAAATGTTTATTTTTTAAATATTTAAACTACTGTTACAACAAATATGAGTGGTGCCACTAACTTGGCAAGTGGGCGTGGCACAGACACTAGCAGGCAAGCAACTGCAATAAGATTACACTAGCAGACTGATGTTTCACTATCAAAAAAGTTTTTTTTTTTAAATATTTACACTACTGTTACAGCAAATATGAGTGGTGCCACTAACTTGGCAAGTGGGCCTGGCACACACGCTGGCAGGCAGGCAGGCAACTGCAATTAGATTACACTAGCAGACTGATGTTTCACAGTCAAAAAAGTTTTTTTTTAAATATTTACACTACTGTTATAACAAATATGATTGGTGGCACTAGTTGGCAAGTGGGCCTGGCACACACGCTGGCAGGCAGGCAACTGCAATTAGATTACACTAGCTGACTGATGTTTCACAGTCAAAAAAGTTTATTTAAAAAAATATTTACACTACTGTTACAACAAATATGAGTGGTGACACTAACTTGGCAAGTGGGCCTGGCACACACGCTGGCAGGCAGGCAACTTCAATTAGATTGCACTAGCAGGCTGATGTTTCACAGTCAAAAAAAGTTTTTTTTTTAAATATTTACAATACTGTTATAACAAATATGATTGGTGGCACTAGTTGGCAAGTGGGCCTGGCACACACACTGGCAGGCAGGCAACTGCAATTAGATTGCACTAGCAGACTGATGTTTCACAGTCAAAAATGTTTTTTTTTTAAATATTTACACTACTGTTACAACAAATATGAGTGGTGCCACTAACTTGGCAAGTGGGCCTGGCACACACGCTGGCAGGCAGGCAACTGCAATTAGATTGCACTAGCAGACTGATGTCTCACAGTCAAAAAAGTTTGTTTTTTTTAAATATTTACACTAGTGTTACAACAAATATGAGTGGTGCCACTAACTTGGCAAGTGGGTCTGGCACACACGCTGGCAGGCAGGCAACTTCAATTAGATTACACTAGCAGACTAATGTTTCACAGTCAAAAAAGTTTTTTTTTAAAATATTTACACTACTGTTATAACAAATATGATTGGTGGCACTAGCTGTCAAGTGGGCCTGGCACACACACTGGCAGGCAGGCAACTGCAATTAAATAACACTAGCAGACTGATGTAAAAGTTTTTTTAAAAAAAATTTACACTAATGTTACAACAGATATGAGTGGTGGCACTGAGGAAGTAGGCACAGTATATGCTGTGAGCCTGACACACAGGCTGGCACTAGTGGCAGGCTGGCCTGGCAACTAAAATTAAATAACACTAGCAGACTGATGTAAAAGTTTTTTTTTTTAAATTTACACTAATGTTACAACAGATATGAGTGGTGGCACTGAGGATGGAAGTAGGCACAGTATATGCTGTGAGCCTGACACACAGGCTGGCACTAGTGGCAGGCTGGCCTGGCAACTAAAATTAAATAACACTAGCAGACTGATGTAAAAGTTTTTTTTTTTTTTTAAATTACACTAATGTTACAACAGATATGGGTGGTGGCACTGAGGATGGAAGTAGGCACAGTATATGCTGTGAGCCTGACACACAGTCTGGCACTAGTGGCAGGCTGGCCTGGCAACTAAAATTAAATAACACTAGCAGACTGATGTAAAAGTTTTTATTTAAAAAATTTACACTAATGTTACAACAGATATGAGTGGTGGCAATGAGGATGGAAGTAGGCACAGTATATGCTGTGAGTCTGACACACAGGCTGGCACTAGTGGCAGGCTGGCCTGGCAACTAAAATTAAATAACACTAGCAGACTGATGTAAAAGTTTTTTTTAAAAAAAATTACACTAATGTTACAACAGATATGAGTGGTGGCACTGAGGATGGAAGTAGGCACAGTATATGCTGTGAGCCTGACACACAGGCTGGCACTAGTGGCAGGCTGGCCTGGCAACTCAAATTAAATAACACTAGCAAACTGATGGAAAAGTTTTTTAAAAAAAATTTACACTAATGTTACACCAGATATGAGTGGTGGAACTGAGGCTGGCAGTGGCAGGCAGGCCTGTTTCCCAATTTTACATACATATATAGGGGCACTCACACAGTTGTATACCCTCATCTGATGTGCTGTAATGTAAAAAAAAAGGCTTAAATACACCAGTACATGAAAGCCAGCAATACACTGCCGTATTTAACATTCCACAAGTGTGATTATGGGGTTGTCAATCATCCTGGGGAAATGTACTTGGGGTGATTTAATCCGCCAGCTAAAAGCTGTCGTACTGGTTAGGAAGCTGGGATTTGATGATCCCTGCTTCCTAACTTTCAGCTGCAGGTTCACTCATGCAAGCCTGCAGCGATCGTCCCCCGGAGCTGCATAAATGGGGGCCCATATCTATATTAAGCTCCTCCCCATATAAAAAAATAGCTAGGGTTACCAGGGGTCTATTATTCACACTCCAGTATTTCAACAGGCTGCCCAGTAAATTCTATGTAAAAATACTGAACTCTTAAATGCCGAGGAAGTTAAAGATCCCTGAATGGCAGCTACATTTTAAAGGCCTCATATGTATTACAAGTATGGCCCAGAACAAAATTAAACTGTACAGGAACTCTCCTGTGTTGCTGGCAGTTAAGGAGAGTTGAAAAATGACTGTCTAATGTGTTATTGGCACTCATGAAGTTGTTAAAACATTGATCTGTGTGTTATAGCCTTTGGGGTAACATTTCTTTTCTGTGTGTGCTTCTGGCAGCCAAGGGAATAAAATCACTGATCAATTTAATAATATTTAAATGTATGTTTATAGATTTATGTATAGAGGAGTCATTGGGGAGGGGCCATTGTGTAATCTATCACCAGTGCCAAGTAGAGCTGGTTACCCTAATTCCCACGCCCTTGGCTCCTATGTGTATGAGCCCTACCTATTTCTGCCCTTGGGCTAACTCTTGTCCAAATGAGTAATAATCTTGTTTCTCCTTCCTTTTATCCTTATTCTGTCCGTTCCTCTTCTTGTAAGTGTATTGCTTTATACAATATGCTTTACCTGCTTGTGTACTGGGACAATACATATTAACCTGTATAGGTGAATAAATAGGGCAAGTATATTTGAATGTATATTAAGAAACATCTATAGATACAGTGGTTGATAACTAAAAGGGTAAACTGTAGCAAAAAGAGGTGAAAAGCAATAAGGATATCAAACTTAATAGGAAAAAATTAAATGTAATTGTAAGGGTCATTGATTTTTTTTAGATTTTTTTTTCACCTGTGTTAAAAAAAAATGATCACTCTTGGTTTATGCTTTAGCCAAAATAAAGAATATATAATGCAAGCTTAGCTTTCTACAGAGGTTTCTTAATTGCAAGGCACAGTATGAACATTAAAAGATGCTGTGTCATAGAAGAAAGTACAAGGAAAAAAATATATTCCACTTTAGGGCTAGACTAAGGGGTAGATTTATCAACAGAGGATGCTGCAATCTACCCCTGAAGTTTCAGGTCCGCCTGAAAATTAAGTTAAGAAGCAGTGGTTATAAGACCTTCAGAGGTGGCGGACAGCAATCATCCCGATTGGATATGAGCTGGATGATGGAAAACCCCTGCTAGCGGCTGATTGGCCACGAATGTGCAGGGGGCGGCATTGCACAAGTATTTTACTAGAAGCCTTGCTACAGTGGATCATGTCCGTCCGACATTTGTTAAATCTACCCCTATGAGTGATGTGATTACTGTTGTGTACAAGCCATAAAAAGTTTATCGCGGCTCTTTGCGTGTGTCGGGATGAAATGCACATATTGCAGGTTAAAAGTAGATGCAATCGCTTAAGCGCAATTAAATTTAACATGCACAGGGTTAGCGCAATTTTATTTAACTGTTACACTCAACAGAAAAGTTGCACAAAACATATCAAAATTATATTTAAAATTACAGTTACACCCATAATAACACTAATAAAAATTATTTAAAAAAATTGCGACAAAAAGTTATGAGCTCAAAGATATGAGGTCTCAGTTGATAGAAAAAACTGCAAAGTGCCTTAACATAGTAATAAATACATATAATGGGCATCTATTTAACAAAGTCTGGCGGACCTGATCCGACAGTGCGGATCAGGTCCGCCAGACCTCGCTGAATACGGAGAGCAATACACTCTCCGTATAGAGCAGCTCACAAGAGCTGCTGGTGCAACGCCGCCTCCTGCAGACTCGCGGCCAATGGGCCTCCAGCAGGGGGGTGTCAATCAACCTGATCGTACTCGATCGGGTTGTATTCCGGCGATGTCTGTCCGCCTGCTAAGAGCAGGCAGACAGGGTTATGGAGCAGCGGTCTTTGTGACTGCTGCTTCATAACTGCTGTTTCTGGCAAGCCTGTAGGCTCGCCAGAAATACGGGGCATCAAGCTCCATTGAGAGCTTGATGGATAGGCCCCAATGTCTAAATGTGAATATGGAGGGATATAAGTAAACATGTGTTTACATGTATATTTACAGACATATATACACATATAAACACATAAATACATATGTATACATACAATATATAGACTTATTTAAATAAGGACATTAGAACCCTTTGTGGTCAAGTAGCTGAAAACATAAAAATCATATTTATGTAATATTTATATATAATTAGGTGTTTAACTATGTACTAACTGTAAATATTTCACATTCATTATATATATAGGTATGGATATATAGTTTACCAAAAAAAAAAAAAATCAGATATATTTAGAAATATTTATTTCTGAATAAATAGAACATATTATGCTATGCGAAAGATATTGGATTGTGAAATATTAATATTTCATGTCGGGTTTGCTCATTTGAGAAAACACGACTAGTTGGGTGTTAGGTCTTTTCCACTTTTCGCACTCCATTAAAAGTCTATGGGGGAATATGTTAACGCGGTTGCAATATTCGAAGTTCAGCTTTTCGCGTGTGTCCGGTTAAGGCTTGTGCAAAAACGTTTAACTGTAATACGTGTGCTACCTACGCACGCAAAAAGAAAATCTTTATGCAAGTTAACTCGCAAGCGGGAGCGCAAACTACCGCTCCACTCATAATCTAGCCTTTAATTGGAAAAACAACTCACATTAGATAAATGTTAAAGGTGTATAATAATAATGTTTAAACAAGGAGGTTTCTTTCCTAGAAATATTTTTGTTTGATAAGAGAAGGTGTTTAGTGTTTAAGGGAGCGCTGGGAATGTTCCTATCAACCATGAGCAATGGATACTGCAGTATCAGTTCTGTACATTTATATACATTTAATGATGATTATAATATTAACTTAAACAGCCTAAGGGGTAGATTAATCAAGCAGTGGATGCTGCAATCTATCCCCAATGTTTCCGGCTTCCTGGAAACATAAGTTAAAGGGACATGAAACCCAAAATTGTTATTTTGTGATTTAGATTTTAAACAACTTTCCAATTTACTTCTATTATTTAATTTGGTTCCTTCTTTAGTTATCCTTTGCTGAAAGGTTTATCTAGGAAAGCTCAGGAGCAGTAAAGAACCTAGGTTCTAGCTGCTGATTGGTGACTGCATATATATACATGTGTTCAGTTAGAAACCAAGATACCAAGAGAACAAAACAAATTAGATAATATAAGTAAATTGGAAAGTTGCTTAAAATCAAATGTTCTATCTGAATCATGAAGAAAATATTTGTGTTTCATGTCCCTTTAAGAAGCAGCAGTCGTAAGAGCGCTGCTCCTTAACTCATCCGCCACCTCTGAGGATACGATCGAGATGATTGACACCCCTACTAGCGGCCGATTGGCCGCAAATGTGCAGGGGGCGTCATTGCACAAGCATTTTACCAGAAATGCTTGTGCAATGATAAAATAAACCATGTCTTATATAAACTATTATAACAACTGCACTTGATATTAATAGTATTGACCTTATCTGATGTTTTCTAATGTATTTTCAGAAACAAAGACGAGTTCCTGCCCTCTTGTAAAACCCGAAAGCGATGGCTTATGCGTTAATATGTGTGACCAGGACAGTGATTGTGATGGAAATTTGAAATGTTGTAGTAATGGTTGTGGTATAACTTGTGAAGCACCAAACTCTATTCCGCAAGGTAAAAGTTATTTCAAGCTTTTTAAAAAATTACTTTTCTTGTGATTTTTACGTGACTTTGTATCCTGTGGTATTACAATCTATCAGAAAACACCTACGGCTAAATTTAGAGTTTTGAGGCCAAAGGGGTGCGTTAGCTACGCGGGTTTTTTTCCCCCCGCACCTTTTAAACAACGCTGGTTTTTAGAGTTCACTGAAGGGCTACGTTAGGCGTCTCTCGAATTCCGATTGGCTGATAGGATTCTATCAGCCAATCGGAATTAAGGTAGGAGAAATCTGATTGGCTGATTGAATCAGCCAATCAGATTCAAGTTCAATCCGATTGGCTGATCCAATCAGCCAATCAGATTGAGCTTGCATTCTATTGGCTGTTCCGATCAGCCAATAGAATGCGAGCTCAATCTGATTGGCTGATTGGATCAGCCAATCGGATTGAACTTGAATCTGATTGGCTGATTCAATCAGCCAATCAGATTTTTCCTACCTTAATTCCGATTGGCTGATAGAATCCTATCAGCCAATCGGAATTCGAGGGACGCCATCTTGGATGATGTCACTTAAAGGAACCTTCATTCGTTGGGAGTTGCCGGAAGAAGAGGATGGATCCGTGTCGGCTGCTTGAAGAT
Organism: Bombina bombina; assembly: GCF_027579735.1. NCBI lineage: Eukaryota > Metazoa > Chordata > Amphibia > Anura > Bombinatoridae > Bombina > Bombina bombina. The sequence continues at coordinate 172,052,875 of NC_069499.1, read as the reverse complement.
GGTCCCGCTCCGCGCCGGATGGATGAAGATAGAAGACGCCGCCTGGATGAACATGTCTACGGGTCCGGATGTCCTCTTCTTGCCGGATAGGATGAAGACTTCGGACCCTCTGGAGGACCTCTTCTTGCCGGATAGGATGAAGACTTCGGACCCTCTTCTGGACGGATCGGTGATACCCGGCGTGGTGAAGATAAAGTAGGGAGATCTTCAGGGGCTTAGTGTTAGGTTTTTTAAGAGGGGGTTTGGGTTAGATTAGGGGTATGTGGGTGGTGGGTTGTAATGTTGGGGGGGTATTGTATGTTTTTTTAAATGCAAAAGAGCTGATGACTTTGGGGCATGCCCCGCAAAAGGCCCTTTTAAGGGCTGGTAAGGTAAAAGAGCTGTTAACTTTTTATTTTAGAATAGGGTAGGGCATTTTTTTATTTTGGGGGGCTTTGTTATTTTTTTATTGGGCTTAGAGTAGGTGTAATTAGTTTAAAATTCTTGTAATCTTTTTTTATTTTTTGTAATTTAGTGTTTGTTTGTTTTTTGTAATTTAGTTTAGTTGATTTAATTGTAGATAATTGTAGGTAGTTTAGTTAATTAATTTATTGCTAGTGTAGTGTTAGGTTTAATTGTAAATTAGGTTAGGATTTATTTTACAGGTAATTTTGTAATTATTTTAACTAGGTAGCTATTAAATAGTAAATAACTATTTAATAGCTATTGTACCTAGTTAAAATAAATACAAAGTTGCCTGTAAAATAAAAATAAATCCTAAAATAGCTACAATATAATTATTCGTTATATTGTAGCTATATTAGGGTTTATTTTACAGGTAAGTATTTAGCTTTAAATAGGATTAATTTATTTAATAAGATTTATTTTATTTTGTTAGATTTAAATTATATTTAACTTAGGGGGGTGTTAGGGTTAGGGTTAGATTTAGCTTTAGGGGTTAATACATTTATTAGAATAGCGGCGAGGTCCGGTCGGCAGATTAGGGGTTAATACTTGAAGTTAGGTGTCGGCGATGTTAGGGAGGGCAGATTAGAGGTTAATACTATTTATTAAAGGGTTTTTGAGGCGGGAGTGAGGCGGTTTAGGGGTTAATACATTTATTATAGTGGCGGCGAGGTCCCGTCGGCAGATTCGGGGTTAATAAGTGTAGGTAGGTAGCGGCGACGTTGGGGGGGCAGATTAGGGGTTAATAAATATTATGTAGGTGTCGGCGATGTTAGGGGCAGCAGATTAGGGGTACATAGGGATAATGTAGGGTTGCGGCAGTGTGCGGTCGGCAGATTAGGGGTTCAAAAATTTAATTATAGTGGCGGCGATGTGGGGGGACCTCGGTTTAGGGGTGCATAGGTAGTTTATGGGTGTTAGTGTACTTTAGAGCACAGTAGTTAAGAGCTTTATGAACCGGCGTTAGCCCATAAAGCTCTTAACTCCTGACTTTTTTCTGCGGCTGGAGTTTTGTCGTTAGAGTTCTAGCGCTCACTTCAGCCAAGACTCTAAATACCAGCGTTAGAAAGATCCCATTGAAAAGATAGGATACGCAATTGACGTAAGGGGATATGTGGTATGGAAAAGTTGCGGCTGGAAAGTGAGCGTTAGACCCTTTCCTGACTGGCTCTAAATACCAGCGGGCGGCCAAAAGCAGCGTTAGGACCCCTTAATGCTGGTTTGGACGGCTAACGCAAAACTCTAAATCTAGGTGCTATTGAGCACATTTTCATTGTCTTTTGACCTTTTCTTTTTCAACAGCCTTGGTTTTCAGTGAATTTTGAGTTTCTTTCAAACCATATACCTTGTTATTTGTGTTTTTTATGGTTAAACTTTTTGAGGATGCCCAATATAAAAAACTTCATTCATTCACTGACAGATGAGGAAGGGTCTAGGGACCAGGATGGCAACTGCCTAGACCCTATGTATAGCATAAAGTGGCTCATAGGTTCTCCTTTACTAATCTCCACTGTTTACAAAACAATCATATGTATTTAAACATTAATATTCCACTATAATGAGTTTCTTTAGCAAATTAGTATTGGATTCCGTAACAATTTACACAAAATGTGTCATCATAAATGTTGTAATCTTATCTTACACATAATGTTTTTGTTTTTTTGTGTACTGAGGCAAATACAAATCAGCCTGTAATCTGAATAAGAGCCAGATTACGAGTGGCGTGCTATGGTTTGCAAGTGATATCGAGTTTTCACATCCGTTTGCGTGCAAGTTAATTTGTGCTCCTATTACAAGTTGAAATTTAATGCAAATGCACTTTATGCTAGAATGATAACCGCGACTTCAGAGCTCTGGTTAATTGCTTTGCGAAACTAGAAAGTGTCACAAAACCCATTACAAAAACATTACACAGTACAGTTGCACTCATAATAACACCATCTAATAAAAATTATTCAAGAATAATATTGCACAAAGAAGTTATAAAGGCTCAAAGATATAAGAACTCAGGTGTTAGAAAAAAAGGTGTGCAAACTGGCTTTAACATAGAGATACATATACATGTCTAAAGATGGATATGTATGTATATATTTATATATGTATGTATGTTTAATTGTGCTTACATATGTATTTATATGTGCATATTATATGTAGTTGAAGACATATATACACATATCAATGCAGAAATACATATGTGTGTAGATATATATATATATATACTGTATATAAATATATATATATATATATATATATATATATATATATATGCATTGGAGCCCTTTGCAGTTAAGTAGATAAAAACATGAAAAAGCATATTTATACAAAATTCATATTTAATAAAGTGTTATACTGTGTATTTACTGTAAATATTTAATATTCCAATGTTCTGCACATATGGGAATATGTTCTAAGTATTTTTAACCCTTTAAGGACTGGGCATTTCAGATTAAAACTTCTCCAAAAGACCAGAGTATTTTTTTTAGCATTTTTGCCATCACTCCATTTAAACAGAAAGAGAGCCTTGTTTTTTTTTTATTTACCTATCAAAACCATATATTTTTTTTAGTAGACAACTCAAAGTATTGATCTAGGCTCAATTTATAGGCTGCTAATTGTAGCTGCACACCACATATTTATTATTCCCAGCAGTGAAGGTGTTAAATTAGGTAGCTTGTAAAGTTAATTTTAGCTTTAGCGTAGAGATTAGCCTCCCACCTGACACTTCCCACTCCCTGATCCCTCCCTGATCCCATCTCCAACAGCTCTCTTCTTTCCTCCTCTAACTAATTTACACCATCTTAGGTACTGGCGCTGCTCCTTAACTCATCCGCCACCTCTGAGGATACGATCGAGATGATTGACACCCCCGCAAATGTGCAGGGGGCGTCATTGCACAAGCATTTTACCAGAAATGCTTGTGCAATGATAAATGCAGACAGTGTATGCTGTCTGCATTTATCGATGTTGGGCGGACATGATATGCTACAGCAGATCATGTCCGCCCGACATTTGATAAATCTACCCCTAAATGTAAAAAAAATCTGCAAAAAAATATATCTTTTTTTGGCATGATAACATTTTGTTCTATATTTGTTTTAATAATAGGGCACTGACATCAGAGCTCTGCGATTGTGAATCAAATCTATATTAGTCATGTCCATAAAACAAATGTAAAAAAATGTGTTAAAGGTGCCAATACTATACCAAAAAATAGTGGATAGCGATACCTACTATTGAGTCAACATATGTGTATAAAATAATAATACCAACAAGCATACAGGTGATAACAGTGACTACTATGATACCGGGTGTGAAAACAAATATAAATAATAAATATATATGTGCCGGAATATAACCCAACCGGTAAGCACAAGTGTTAAAAACAAGTGTAAAACAAATATGATGATCAAAGCATTGATCTCAGTGTGAAATAAAACAATATATTATGTATGCAAATATATACGAATAAGTGGGACCAAACCCAAACAAGACTCCAGTAATGAGTTAAATAAAAAGTCCTGTTAAGAACTATGATTGAATGGATAGGAGTCCCAGTGGGAATATCCAGTTAATGTGGATATGCGGCTGCTGAAAACTTCTTCCAAAGCTGTTAGACAAACGAGTAATGATCTGGAGATAAAGGAAGAGAAGAGAAGATGGCGCCACATTAGTGCACATTCAGTGATGTTAGAACAATCACACACAAGACAAATGCAAACTTACGATGTCCAAGGCACTTGAGAAGTGCCACAGGTGCGGTCTGAACTCTTATAGCTGTTCAGCAAGCTATCCTCTCGTAATGGCTGCAATGCTTGTACCGCTCATAACCTCCGAAGTTGCTTCCAACAGATGGTGATAAAAGTTACAATGGTAACTAAAGTGGGTAATATGGCTATTCAGCAAAGTCAGTTCAGGATATAAAAAGTCTGTGATGACCAAGATATAAAATCAACTAAAATTTATTGTTGACACAGTAACACAACGTGTTTCCCGGTTCAACGACCGTTTCATCAGGTGTATACATATAACAAAACATCACGTTATCATAGTAGTCACTGTTATCACCTGTATGCTTGTTTGTATTATCATTTTATACGCATATGTTGACTCACTAGTAGGTATCGCTAATCACTATTTTTTGGTATAGTATTGGTGCCTTTAACACATTTTTTTACATTCATTTTAACCTACACTAGACACTGGTTAAAGAGCGACTTTCCTTATTATTAATCACTTTTTATCACAATGCAGAGTAAAGAGTTAAGAAATCAAGGTTGTTTGACCTTGAGTATGTGTGATAATTTTATGGAACTTTCCACTTCTATAGACAACAGTAGTTTGTCTATGTCATAGTTATTCACTAAACTTGAAGATGCACTTAAATAAGAGCATCGTCATTAGTGGGATATTTATACTTTAAAGAAATATAAAAATAAGGGACATATACCCAGAGGCCTTAGGATTTCTAAATTGTGTTCATTTTTCAATGATGAGAATCTGACTTTGAAATGGCAAAAATTATTATCTGACTGTTCATTTAAATTGATAGATCTTTTAATAGAACATAGAGAAATGCTGTTGAAAAATACAGAAATATAAATTGAGAACTTACAATCATCTCTACAAAAATTTGAAGAACATTCTGAGTATGCAAATAAAAATATAGAGGTTTTAGAAAAAACTGAAATTTACCAAAATAAATTAATTAAAATTAAAGCTAAGAAACTAGCAAGAGATGAAAATGATTATTTAGAAGGATGTATATATACTAAAAAATCAGTGGTTGAAAATCAAACCATTGATATAACTGATTTAGATGAGACACCCACCAATTCTAACTTAAAAAACGATAAGTGGGAAAAAGTCAGCTATAAAAAAACAAAAGATAAGAAAAAGAATGTAGTTTTTAGTGAGGATAAAGTGACTCATTCAAAAAACACTTGGAGAAATCAGGTAGCAAATACATCTCATCAATATATATCCCCATGGAGAACTCAAGAGGGTTATGCTCCCTCTAAACAAGAGTATAACAAAAATAAGAAATGGAGACAGAATATATATAAAAATGAAAATATTTCACCAGTATATGGAGAATGTGACAATGATTGGTATAAGAGGGTGCATCAGAGAGATTACTTTGAAGGGAGACCTAGGTCTTATCACAATCAATTTGATCAGAACATCCCTAGTTATAGGTCAGAATATAAAGATAACCAATCACAGGTTTTTCATTTAAACAGAGGACAAAATCAATTCAGACAACATCCGAGACATACACCGATCCGATTGAAACAATTGGAAACGGAGTATGCCATACAAGATTTTCCAACCCCCTCAAAGAAAAGAACGTACGCCAACATGGCAGCAGAGGGAGAGCAAAATCTACCAAAAAAGAGAAATTTAAGAGAATGAAGGATGGTATTTTCAATCTTTCCAGTCATTCCCTTACCAATGAAGAAATCTGTGTTTTAAACAGAGGGTTGTCTTTTTGCCCATCAAATGATCATAATCTATTCGAACTCTTTGTAGACTTGAATAGATTCATTAGAAGGTTATCTCTACAGAGATATTTCTGTGACAAAAAAATAAAACAGGATCAACAGTTTTCAATAGTAACGGATAATATGGTAGAAAGACCAGCTACTGATATTATTTATTTTGAACCAGAAAGTCTCTTTGATTCTTTATTTGATGATAATATACATTCTAATTTAATGGCTACATCGAATTTTAACCCTCCAACTACAAATCATAATATTCAACTTTTTCAAAATCTTGTGCTAGAAGAGTTTGGTTCTTTGAATAGCAATAATAAAACTATTAATTTAAATAGATTTGAATTAAAAGCTGGCTAAAAGTGACGCTTTGGTGATCAGGCAAGCGGATAAGGGAGGTGGGATAGTATTGCAAGATTGGGGAGATTATATCAAAGAGGCGAATTGGATCCTGTTTGATACTAATTATTATAAGAGACTTACTTATAATCCCACAAAACAATATCTCAGCAGTCTTATCAAATTGATTGACGAGGGATACTTTAAAGGAATTCTCACAAAAAAAGAGAAAGAATATTTGATCCCAAGTAACCCCAATCTTGCATACTATTACCACCTCCCTAAAATACATAAAAGTACCATAAACCCTCCTGGACGCCCGATTATTTCGGGCATTGGGAACTTAACCTGCAATTTGTCAGAGTACAAGAAGAAGTTAAATGTTTACCATCATATATCAAAGACACACCTGATCTCATTTGCAAATTATCCAAACTTAAGAATACGGATAAAAAAGATCTATTATGGCTGACTTGTGATGTGTCAGTACTATATTCAAATATAGCACAGGACTTGGGGGTTCAAGCGATAGGTAACTTTTTAAGAAGGGATTTGTATTTACCAGAGGAACAGAGATTGTTCTTGTTAAGGGCTATTGACTTTGTGCTGACACACAATTATTTTGTGTTTCAAGAACAATTTTTCCTGCAAATAAAAGGTACGGCCATGGGGACCAGGTTTGCCCCCAGTTTTGCTAATTTATTTATGGGAATCTTTGAAGAAAAGTATATCTATGATTCCACTCTGGGGGCGGGCCTGATCTTCTCTGGCCGTTTTATAGATGACTTGTTGTTCATCTGGAAGGGAACTGAATCGTCAGCTATAGAGTTTGTAGAAACACTGAATAAGAATGAGATGGGCTTAAATTTTACATTTAATATTGCTAAAGATCAAATTGAGTTTCTAGACTTAATTCTATATTGGAATGAGGACGGTTTTATACAAATTAAAACCTTTTTTAAAAAAGTTGACACAAACAGTTATCTAAATTACAAAAGCAACCACTACAAATCATGGAAAGATAATATCCCCTTTAATCAGTTCTGCAGAATTCGCAGAAACTGTACAGATATTTGTGCCTTTGAGAAACAGTCAGACATTCTGAAAAAAAGATTTTTGGAAAGAAATTATCCTTCTAAATTAATCGAAGAAAGCTATCAGAGAGCAAAATCTAAAGATAGATCAGAATTTTTCAATGATAACAAGGTAGGTAAAAATAATACAGAGAGGACTAGTTTTAAGTCAAAAACTAAAAACAGTCCACGCTTTATAACTAGATTTAACAATAATCATCACCAAATTAAGAATATTTTACAGAAATACTGGTTCATTTTAAAGGAAGATCAAGTTCTTAAAAAGGTATTAGATGAGTCCCCCATTTGCACCTTCAGAAGGGCACCAGTAAGGTCGCTATGAAAAAACAGTGCAATAAGGGAGGAAATAGATCAAATGGCTTTTTATAAACTAAAAAAGGTTTTTTTTAGATGCAATAGAGCAAACTGTGGCCTGTGTATGTACACTACATTTAATAAAACTGAATTTTCATCATTTTCTACAAAGGAAAAATTTAATATTGCATCCCATTTTACATGTGACTCTGCATTTGTAGTTTACATGCTGCAATGCAAATGTGGGGTACAATATATAGGAAGGACCTCTAGACCCCTAAAAAAGAGATGGAGTGAACATGTGAGAAACCTTAAAAAAACCTTTAGTTAACCATAGTGTACCACGCCATAAGACCTTATATCATGAAGGTGAATCTGACATTTTTAGAATTGTCCCTATTGAACATATCACACCCAAGTGGGGCAGAAATAGGCTTACTCATTTACGACAGAGAGAAACCTATTGGATATGGAAGATAAAAACCTTAAATCCATATGGTTTAAATGAAAGTCTAGATATGGCTGCTTTTAATTAATCAAATGAATTGATTTTAATCAGGATTTAATAGTTGTTGTTTATCTATATTATATCTATTTGTGTTTTATTAATTATTTATCTTGATATCCAATTTTCTACTGCATTATCTCGATATATAATTTTGTATTGCATTATATTGCACTTGGGTAGCAGTGAGCTCTAAATGTTGGTCACTTTATCCTAGTTGTATTATATCATATGGTTATCTGATGTATTTATAGGTTGTATTTCAAAGTTTTGGGCTGACCCGGTGTGTGGGTCACTTTCTAACTTTGAATATTTTAGTTTAAATATATACACATGTGATGATGATTTATCGTGTAATTTTATATTATGTATAGTATTGCAACTCCACTGTCATTTTTGGAATCTTGTTCTTTATATGTACATTGTTTCTATTGATAATAGTTGTTTGTTATTGGGTAGGTCTGACGTCACTGCCAGTTGTTTGCTATACAAGAATGGGTGTACCAATACAGGATTTTTACCTGTTATTTGCTTGTGGCTTCACCAGCGATCTAAAGGGAGATCATGATTCTTTGATAACTACATCCATGTATGAGTGACCCATATGCACACAAGCCGGGGACACTTGGTTCGCCGGTTCCTCGACACGTTTAATGTGTTATTATTGAGGATATTATGATTTTAAGAACAAGGAATGAATGGTGTATGTGCGATCACCCAATATATGGATGAAGTCTCAGTGAAGTGACAGCTGGTGGTCCATTCATTATTGTATATTCTCCCACCCACACGAGCGTCCAATCAAACTAGTGTGGTTACGCATGCGCAATATTTGGCAGTAGACGCCAAAATACTGTTTATAAGCCGTGATGTTTTGTTATATGTATACACCTGATGAAACGGTCGTTGAACCGGGAAACGCATTGTGTTACTGTGTCAACAATACATTTTAGTTGATTTTATATCTTGGTCATCACAGACTTTTTATTTCCTGAACTGACTTTGCTGAATAGCCATATTTCCACTTTAGTTACCGTTGTAACTTTTATCACCATCTGTTGGAAGCCACTTCGGAGGTTATGAGCGGTACAAGCATTGCAGCCATTACGAGAGGATAGCTTGCTGAACAGCTATAAGAGTTCAGACCGCACCTGTGGCACTTCTCAAGTGCCTTGGACATCGTAAGTTTGCATTTGTCTTGTGCGTGATTGTTCTAACATCACTGATTGTGCACTATTGTGGCGCCTTCTTCTCTTCCTTTATGTCCATAAAACATACTGAACATACTGTATAATATTAACCTATACAAACATCCTAGGAATTCCTCCAAATCTGCACATTAAAAACATTATAATTTACTGTTGCAATTTACTTTAAGGGTGCGTGTGTATTCTAGTTCTATTCTCTCTGCACATGATTATATTAAACTTGCACACAAAGTACCTGATTGCCTTAAGTAAACCATGTCTTTTATAAACTATTATAACAACTGCACTTGATATTAATAGTATTGACTTTATCTGATGTTTTCTAATGTATGTTCAGAAACAAAGGCGGGTTCCTGCCCTCTTGTAAAACCCGAAAGCGCTGGCTTATGCGTTAATATGTGTGACCAGGACAGTGATTGCAAAGGAAATTTGAAATGTTGTAGTAATGGTTGTGGAAAAACTTGTGAAGCACCAAACTCTATTCCGCAAGGTAAAAGTCATTTCGAGCTTTTTAAAAAATTACTTATCTTGTGATTTTTACGTGACTTTGTATCCTGTGGTATTACAATCTATCAGAAAACACCTATTGAGCACATTTTCATTGTCTTTTGACCTTGATTTTAAGTGAATTTTGAGTTTCTTTCAAACCATATACCTTGTTATTTGTGTTTTTCATTGTTAAACTTTTTGAGGATGCCCAATATAAATGGGGAGAGAGTGTTAGAAACCTGAAGTGATGAAACACGTGAATTGCAGAATGAAAAATCTCCATAATGCAGCCCCATTGATGTCTATGGGGGGGGGGAAATTACGTTTAAACCTAACATAAACCCCAATTATTATTTTTTGTAAGCTTAGTGTTTTTTATTTTTCGTAATTTAGTGTTTATTATTTTTTGTAATTTTAGATTTTTTTGCAGTGTTAGGTTTTTTTAATTTGTAATTTAGGTTTTTAATTGGTAGTATTTTTTATTTTATTAGAATAGTAATGTTAGTTTAATTTATAGTTTAATGTTAGGTTTATTTTTATTTCACAGGTAAGTTTTTATGTATTTAAAGATAGTTATATTGTAATTTTGAATTAAAGTTAGGGGGTTTAAGTTTAGGGGCTTATAGTTTAATTTAGTGTTTTGCGATGTTTGGGGGCCGGCAGTCTAGGGGTTAATAGGTTTAGTTTAGTAGTTACGATGTGGGCGACTGGAGGTTTAGGGGTTAATACTTTATTATAGTGTTGGCGATGTGAGGGGCTGGCAGTTTAGGGGTTAATAGGTTTATTTTGGTGTCGTGATGTCAGGGAGCGGTGGATTTGGGGTTAATACATTTATTAGTGTTGGCGATGTCGGGGAGCGACGGTTTAGGGGTTAATATATTTAAATAGTGTTGGCAATGTGGGTGGGCGGCAGATTAGGGGTTAATAACTTTATTTAATAGTCGTGATGTGTGTGGGCGGCAGATTAGGGGTTAATAACTTTTAAATAGTGTTTGCGATGCGAGAGGGTGGCGGTTTAGGGGTTAATAGGTAGTTTATGGGTGTTAGTGTACTTTGTAATACTTTAGTTATGAGTTTTGTGAAACATTTTTGTTACACAAAACTTATAACTACTGCTCTCAGATGGCGGTATGGATTGTGTCGGTATAGGCTGTAACACAAGCTTTTTAGCCTGAACGCACAACCTGTAATACCGGCGCTATGAAAATCCCACAAAAAACGTCATTTTTTGAGTGCGGAATGGATGTTGTGTTACAGGTTAAAATGCTTGCTGTATAGGTATACCGACACGACTCGTAATATGTATTCCTGGCCATTACACAGGAATGGCCATTTTTTCAGCGTTAAAAGCCGCACAGCAACATTTGTAATCTAGCCGATAGATTTGGTGCAATTTTTAATGACTTGGCTAGTGTAAAATGAAAATCGAACTGATTTGTAAATGGGAAGGTGGTGTTATCTTTTTTCTGTGGCAATTTTAACAACTATGAGCTAATAATAAATACCGCTGCCATTGTAAACCCAGTATTAAACCGTTAAAACTTTGTTGTGTTATCTAAATGTATTCACTGCTTTGTAGTATGTAACTGTATTGTAGGTTTTTTTTTTTTTTTTTTTATACGTTTCAAATACATAGATGTCATTTTATTCTAACAAAAAATACAAATAAAAACCCTTAATTTTATATCCTCTTTTAGGGCAGGAAAGGGAGGAGGCATATCTAATTGTTTTCAATATTTAGGAACACTCCTTTTCATATATCCCAATCAAAATAACTGTGTATTTTTTTAACTCTGTATTTTATATGTGTTTTACACTGTTCCTAAGTTGGATATGTCTTAATAATATACTTTTAAAATGTTACCCTCATATAGAGTATAATCATTATTCAGTCTCTTTCTTAATCAGAGGTCAGACAGATGCTATTGCTCCAAAAACATTTTATTCATTACATCTATGTTCATTCCCCCATTTATAGATAGTCTCCCACACACCTTTCATTCTCCTAAACTGACAGCTGCAAACACTAATCAGCACATCCTTCCATTCACTTAACCCTTTAGAATACATACCCTCTCCCCCTAAAAATAGCTATATATCCCACATCAATAGTGTGTGAATATATATGTGTATATATATATATATATGTGTGTGTGTATGTATATATACATATATATTTCTTTTTTATATTGTACTATTTTTGATTTATTTTCACCTACACACCTCATAGCACTAACATGTATCAAAATATGACCATACTGATATTCGTGACAACCGTTTTCTCACTCCAAATTTGTTCACTTCATTGCCGCCATAATCACCCACCTCAAACTGGAAAACAAATTATCATACACCATGGCCTGCTCTGTTGCTGTAACTTATCTGCTGAGTGCTGGTGGAGAGTTATAAAAAATAGCCCTCCTACCCCCACCTCACAAAATTATAAAGTATGCCATTCACTATATAGCCAAACAAAAACTATGTCCAAATTCCTATTCCTTATGCTACTTGCCCTTGCAAATTATGTAGAGTCTAACCCTGGTCCCCCAGAAAATTCCATTCCTAGCCTTCCAGCTAAAAAAGGCTTCTCCTTTGTGCACTGTAATATACGCAGCTTATTTCCAAAAATCGATGCACTGCAAGCTTGGTGTTTACAATACTAGCCAAAAATAATTGTTATCTCTGAATCATGGCTAACTGCAAAAATACCTGACTCTGCCATTGCAATACATGGGTATTCATGCCAAAGAATTGACAGAGCAAAGAGAGGAGGCGGCATTGTAATTTATGTTGACAACTCCACAAAGTTCACCCCAATACAAAAATCTAGCTCTCCTGCCACCTTTGATTTCCTTTCTGGCAAAATTGAGATCCCGTGCAGTAAATCAATCATTGTTGCAGGAATCTACCGCCCACCAAGCTCCCCTGTGCATTCCATTTCGGACATAACACAGCTCCTTAGTGAATCCATAACTCAAAACCCAAAAAGTGAAATTATGGTTTTTGGAGATTTTAACATCGATTGGCTGAATCCAAAAAATAACAGTTGTCGCTCGGTGTTTAAATCTTTGCAGCTAACGCAATTAATCTCTTCCCCAACTCGCATAAACATCAAAAGCCATAATCATAGCCTGCTCGACTGGATTCTCTCCACTTCTCCCGACCGAATCCAGGAGGCAGGTGTTCTCCCTAACAATTTCAGTGACCACTGCTTAGTGTACTGTGTGCGCAAAATAAAGGCTACTAAATCCTCTCCCAAGGTTAAAATCACCAGGTCCTTCAAAAAATTTAATCTTCAATCATTTCTAAATGACATCAAGAACCTCCCCTGGCACAGATTAAACCTAATCCCAGATCTAGACTCTGCAGTTGAATTCTTTCAGTCTGAACTCCTACAAGTTTGGAATTTACATGCACCGCTGCGTAAGGTGAGAGTAAAAGGAGCACACTTAAATTGGATCACAGCTGACCTCATTCAAATGTACCAATTTCGAGACTCATTGTGGTCAAAGTTCAAGCATACTGGCTCTATGAATGATCACTGTGTATATAGACAATGGCGAAATATATGTACTAAACAAACAAAATTGGCTAAGGCGCAATATTTCTGTGAAAATCTGAACAATAATATATGTAACCCTAGAAAGTTTTGGAAACTCATAAATAACCTACAAAATCCACCAATCCACTCCCAACCCTCCACTGTCAATGTGGATAACCAAAACCTGAAACTCCCCTTAGAAGTAGCAAATGCCTTTAACAATTATTTTGTAGGATGCTCCACCACCCTGATTGACAAACTAATAAATGGCACGCATCCTGAAGCTACAAATGTGGATCAGGCCCCACTAAAACAGCAAAGACCCAATATAGAAAAGTTGAATTTTAGACCTGTACCCTTCAATGTCGTTAAGAAACACCTCGATACTCTAAACATTAAAAACCAGTCAGGACCTGATCAAATCCCAGCAATGCTGTTGAAGCTCAGTGCGCCGGCAATTGCTAAGCCTGTCGCAACCCTAATTAATGAATCCTTGGTGTCTGGATACATACCCAAACTCTGGAAAACTGCAAGAGTAGTGCCTATTCATAAAAGTGGGGAGTTAACTTTGGTTTCTAACTATCGTCCTATATCATTGCTCCCTGTATTGTCAAAAATCTTAGAAAAATGCGTCCATACGCAATTATGCGAGTATTATCAACTTTCTAGCTATCTGACCCCTGATCAATCAGGTTTTAGACCGAATCACTCCACTACAACTGCCCTCCTAAAAGTTTGCAACGACATCCAAACTGGCATGGAACAAGGAGACCTAACTGGAGCTATTTTCCTTGATTTTGCAAAGGCTTTTGACACAGTGGACCATGACCTACTACTTCTCAAACTAAAAAACTCTGGTATTGCTGATCGCCCGTTAACCTGGTTTAAATCATATGTATCGGATCGATCACAATATGTCTCTGTCTCTAACAGTGACTCCCTCCCTCTCCCAGTCACGTGTGGTGTTCCCCAAGGTTCCATTCTCAGCCCCCTACTATTCACATTATTTCTAAATGATTTGCCTAATGTCTGCAAATCCTCAACTGTACACATGTACGCAGACGACACGGTAATCTATGCAAACAAATCTGATCTGCTGCAGCTTGAAGCAGTGCTCCAAGACCAGTTCACAGAAGTAGAGAAGTGGATCTCGAAAAACAAACTCTTCCTAAACACTGACAAAACGGTCACAATGATCTTTGGAACGGGACCTAAAATACAAAAATTACAAAATTCCCATCTTCGCATCAAAACAAAATCCAATTGCACGCTGACCGCAGTCCACTCTTTTAAATACTTAGGTATGTTGTTAGACCCCAATCTATCTTTTGGACTCCACATAGAAAAACTTGCCTCTAAACTTTATCCAAAACTAGGTGCCCTGTACAGAAACAAATCTTGCCTCAGCCCTACAGTAAAGGAAAAGATTGTACAGCAAATGCTGATGCCTATCTTGGATTATGGGGACATAGTATATGCACCTGCACCGCAAACTCACCTTAATAAACTAAATACGTTATATAACTCGTTCTGCCGCTTTGTGCTACAATGTAACTACAGGACCCACCATTGTGACATGCTAAAAGAACTAAACTGGCTGTCGCTGGAATCCAGACGCACCCTCCATCTTTCCTGCCTTGTCTTTAAGAGCCTTTCTGGGAAGCTCCCATCCTACCTGAGCAGAATGCTCTCCCCTGCTATTCCCACCTCCTATAACTTCCGATCCAATAACAGCACATTATTTAGCTTGCCTCAATACAAAAAGAAAGCAGCTCGATCCTCCTTTTCCTACAGAGCGCCACAGTTATGGAACGACCTCCCTCACACTTTAAAAACTTCCCCAAGCCTAAAATCCTTTAAGAGATCCCTCTCTACATATCTCAAAACAGAATGCACCTGTCATGGTTGATTAAATATTTCATACCTGCTCTGTTAAAAATTTGCATATATTGTGTATTATTATTATTGTTTTTGTATTTTATTGTACCCTATTGTATCAATTCAATGTTTTGTGATCCCAGGACATACTTGAAAACGAGAGAAATCTCAATGTATCCTTCCTGGTAAAATATTTTATAAATAAATAAATAAATAAAAATGATTTAAAAGTTTCCATACCTTTCTTTCTATTTTTACCAATGGGCGACAATCGTGCTAAACTATTACACTTTAACTCCTGAGGGTTTAAATCCTCGCAAAGTTAATCTCTCTTTAAAAACTTTAATTTAATCCATATATTCACATCATTCATATACACTATATGGCCACAATAAACTCCAAATTTCTAAAACACTCTTAAATAATATTAACCTTGGGCTAATGACTCAAACTTTATAAAAATGTAAAAAATGATTAACCAGAAAAAATATGTATATACAGTTGTATATTTTGATACAATAGCTGTCTTTATACTTTGTATATTTTATGCTGAAATGTAGCGGTACTCCAATATCACCGTTCTTTTAATGTCCCAATAGAGGTTAAATAACCTATAGTCTTTTATAAGCCGTGATCCTTAGAGTATTGTACCTTTTTTATAATACCAATGTGTTTCGTACGTCAGTTCAAACTGGGAGGCTTTCTTACCTCTCTTTCTTGTATGTCTGGGGTTATGAGTCTAACCTTGTAATTCTTTTTCTTTGCTGTATTTGGCTTCCAAAAAGCCGATTTCCTCCAAGAACTTCTACGCTGTTGTTTGTTATCGTGACATCACTCCATGTCAGCATCTGATTATACTTGCGCAAGTATTTCTAAGTTTCTCCCCCTCCGACCGGTCTTCTGTTTTTAGGGCAGATATTACTCTGCTCTTGAGTACTCTGTACGCAGAGTTAGTAGCTGTTATCCAGATCTTTTCCCCCTTGTCAGGTTCTCCGTTACGGAAGGTTTCCAGCGTCTTGTTGCAAACTTTTGTGTCTTTCAATATCTCTCACTCCACAGTTCTACGCGTTTCACCCTTCTATAGGGTTTTGTCAAGATACTGTGTGGTTAAGGTTAGGTTAGGTAGTCCATTTTTTCCCGACAGCTTGTAGCACCCTCACAATTTTTTGTTTCCCTAAATTTAACTTTTAACTATCTAGGAAGGAGGTAGTATATATTAAGTGGCTAAATTGGGATTAGTATAGCACTTCATTTCAAAACTTACTTCAATATTTAGGAACACCCTTAGGGTTAGATTAAGAGTGGTGCGCTAAAAGTTGCACGCAAGTGAAAAGGGGTTTATCATGGAATTTGCTGCACATATGAGTTGAAAGCATCCATCCAGTGTTGTTTATACATTAATTGGCAAAAATGCTTTTAGTAAAAGTTATCATGTTTTAACATTAGTTTTAACATTTTACTCTGCACATGCATGTAAAGCATAGCTGGATATTCTAAATTTAAATGTTGCAACTTCTCATAATGCCAGTGGGGCTTCTATCATGTCAGCAATTAACAAATTTAGTCATTACCAGATGATACATGCATCTTAGGCACTCTGAGCAAGTGCTATGTTTAAAATACTGGTTCACAGACAATACTTAAATACACTTTTGAAACCACTATAGTTTTTTACTAGAAGCATTTTTTGCTAATACATGTACAGTATTTTGCCAAAATGCTTCTATTAAAAACTGAATGCACCCATTTGCATTCCAGTTTTGGCTGTGCATTTCAGTTTTTAATAGAAGCATTTTTGCAATATACATGTATAAGAAAAAAGTTTAAGGCTTATCAGATATGGATCTGTAGACCCTATGGGGTAAAATTCACCAAGCAGCGGATGCAATCTACCCCTGTAGTTTCCGGCTCAGAAGAAGAAGCAGTGGTCGTAAGATTGGCCGCAAATGTGCAGAAATGCTTGTGCAATGTTAAATGCCGACATATGCTGGATGAACATGATTCGCCCATCCGCCATTTAATAAATTGTCCCCAATGTGCTTGGAAGCTGACCATCACAGGTGTTATTATTTCCTAAAAGAAAAATAACTACAAAAAAAAACAAAAACATTTTTTTTAAGCATAGGGAAATGGTTAGGTTCTTATGGAGTTGAATAGTATTATGTATTAATGTTTTACATAAATGTTAATCAAATAATCATTAACTTTATGTAAAAGCCCAGTTACAGTATATTAAAAAGAGCTACACTTATTACTTGATCCCATGAGTATAACCACACTGAAGACCCATCGCATGAGTATAACCATACTGAACAGCACAAGCCTATCAATCATTCAGGCACCATGAAAACCATCAGCTGTCTTCTCTTCCTCTTTTGTGTTGGGACATTTGGATCTCGTGTGTATCAGAAGATTTCCTGTCACATTTTATCTTTAGGAAACTGTGTAGCTTATATAATATATATAGGAGAGATTACACCATTACAATTACTCCCATTTACAAAAACTAATTATTTGTAAATATTATTTGATTTTATTATTTGTGTAATATTTTTAGTAAATGGTAAAATGTTTCTCATTCAAGATATGCGTTTTATCCAAAATTTGGAATCTCTTTTATAGACATGCTGCTGAGTTTTCTTCTGAATTTCTGTAATTATTGGAACTATTATGAACTTTAAAAGCTATTGCTGTAATGGCAGAATGAATAATAAGGAAGAAAATCCACCTTATAATGTAAAAAAAAAAAACATGTTCTATATAATTTTACTAGAAAGATATTTGTTTTAGAAAAAAGACCTAAATTACTATAACGAAAGTATAAAGGGCTAGATTACAAGTGGAGCGCTATTTTAATGTGCGCCTGTAAAGCAGCAAATTTGCAAGTTTACGGACGCACTTTAATAACCTCCCATTACAAGTGACTGGTTATTGCTCCCGCAAGCTTGCAGGAGCACTTTGCGCTTAGTGCAATTAACCAGAGGTCAGACCTCTGGTTAATTAAAAACAATTGCCACCAAAATAAAGTTGACAGTTAATGTCTTAAAATAAAAAATACAAGCTCCTTATTAAGCATTTATAAGGTTTTAAAGTGAGGGAATGTGAAAAAATCGGCACTAAAAAAGTGCCTTTACATTGAAGTCTATAGGGACTGTGTTTTTACTTTAAATATAAATGTTTATGCTTACATACATATATATTTATTTGTTAATATGTGTATATACACATATAAACACTTAAATACCTATGTATATATTCATATACATGCACAAAGGGTTAACAGTGCTCTCAAATCCTGATAAAAACAGAGAAATATGCAGTTGATATGTTTGTATATACACTATCAGTGATATGAATAACAGAAAGTTCCCAGGATGTAGATAATGTCAGTGAAGATCCATATGATGTTTTAAATATAGTAAATACCCTTACCAGAATTTACCTCAATCATATGAGGTAAGTTGCCGCACTGGAGGGTATGCTTGGTGGTAGATTGATTCTGGATAACAGTGTATGCTTCTTATGGTTTCATCCACCTCTTGGAGTATATGGGGATTTGGTTCCTCCAATGGTAGTCTCCCAAACTTCGTGTATAGGGGTGCTTGTCGCCTCTTGGAGTGTGCAGTCTTGGTATATAAAATAGACCCTCAATCAAATGTGGTAAGGTACAAGCCGTTATACATAGGTATAGTTGTTCCCCTGTGACTGCTTTCTAGGCAATACTGCTAGTAACAGAAGAGGACAAAGTTCCTTATAAAAACCGGATTCAGGTTCAAATGAGTCGTGTCGTAAGGTGGGCGTGGCCTAATGCGTTTCACGGGTAAACCGTTTCGTCAAAGCTTCAGATTCCAGAAGACATGCCTTCAGGTTGACCGCCGGGAGCCAATCTGAAGTTTTGACGAAGCGGTTTACCCGTGAAATGCATTAGGCCACGCCCACCTTACGCCACGTCGATACCCAGCGCATACGGAAGTAACTGTTTGTCTTTGCTTCCTTTAGCCGGCTTGGTAAATATACTACAGGGAGTGCATAATTATTAGGCAAGTTGTATTTTTTAAGATTAATTTTATTATTGAACAACAACCATGTTCTCAATGAACCCAAAAAACTCATTAATATCAAAGCTGAATAGTTTTGGAAGTAGTTTTTAGTTTGTTTTTAGTTATAGCTATTTTAGGGGGATATCTGTGTGTGCAGGTGACTATTACTGTGCATAATTATTAGGCAACTTAACAAAAAACAAATATATACCCATTTCAATTATTTATTTTTACCAGTGAAACCAATATAACATCTCAACATTCACAAATATACATTTCTGACATTCAAAAACAAAACAAAAACAAATCAGTGACCAATATAGCCACCTTTCTTTGCAAGGACACTCAAAAGCCTGCCATCCATGGATTCTGTCAGTGTTTTGATCTGTTCACCATCAACATTGCGTGCAGCAGCAACCACAGCCTCCCAAACACTGTTCAGAGAGGTGTACTGTTTTCCCTCCTTGTAAATCTCACATTTGATGATGGACCACAGGTTCTCAATGGGGTTCAGATCAGGTGAACAAGGAGGCCATGTCATTAGATTTTCTTCTTTTATACCCTTTCTTGCCAGCCACGCTGTGGAGTACTTGGATGCGTGTGATGGAGCATTGTCCTGCATGAAAATCATGTTTTTCTTGAAGGATGCAGACTTCTTCCTGTACCACTGCTTGAAGAAGGTGTCTTCCAGAAACTGGCAGTAGGACTGGGAGTTGAGCTTGACTCCATCCTCAACCCAAAAAGGCCCCACAAGCTCATCTTTGATGATACCAGCCCAAACCAGTACTCCACCTCCACCTTCCTGGCGTCTGAGTCGGACTGGAGCTCTCTGCCCTTTACCAATCTAGCCACGGGCCCATCCATCTGGCCCATCAAGACTCACTCTCATTTCATCAGTCCATAAAACCTTAGAAAAATCAGTCTTGAGATATTTCTTGGCCCAGTCTTGACGTTTCAGCTTGTGTGTCTTGTTCAGTGGTGGTCGTCTTTCAGCCTTTCTTACCTTGGCCATGTCTCTGAGTATTGCACACCTTGTGCTTTTGGGCACTCCAGTGATGTTGCAGCTCTAAAATATGGCCAAACTGGTGGCAAGTGGCATCTTGGCAGCTGCATGCTTGACTTTTCTCAGTTCATGGGCAGTTATTTTGCGCCTTGGTTTTTCCACACGCTTCTTGCGACCCTGTTGACTATTTTGAATGAAACGCTTGATTGTTCGATGATCACGCTTCAGAAGATTTGCAATTTTAAGAGTGCTGCATCCCTCTGCAAGATATCTCACTATTTTTGACTTTTCTGAACCTGTCAAGTCCTTCTTTTGACCCATTTTGCCAAAGGACAGGAAGTTGCCTAATAATTATGCACACCTAATATAGGGTGTTAATGTCATTAGACCACACCCCTTCTCATTACAGAGATTCACATCACCTAATATGCTTGATTGGTAGTAGGCTTTCGAGCCTATACAGCTTGGAGTAAGACAACATGCTTAAAGAGGATGATGTGGTCAAAATACTCATTTGCCTAATAATTCTGCACTCCCTGTATTGGGCACTGTTTTTGAGACACAAATTGTTCCTGATGGATTTATTGAGCCTCTGTGTTGCCCAGGTATCTAACCATTGTGGACTCATTTGAACCTGAAACCGGTTTTTATAAGGAACTTTGTCCTCTTCTGTTATGAGCAGTATTGCCTAGAAAGCAGTCACAGGGGAACAGCTATACCTATGTATAAGGGCTTGTACCTTACCTCATTTGATTGAGGGTCTATTTTATATACCAAGACTGCACACTCCAAGAGGCGACAAGCACCCCTATACACGAAGTTTGGGAGACTACCATTGGAGGAACCAAATCCCCATATACTCCAAGAGGTGGATGAAACCGTAAGAAGCATACACTGTTATCCAGAATCAATCTACCACCAAGCATACCCTCCAGTGCGGCAACTTACCTCATATGATTGAGGTAAATTCTGGTAAGGGTATTTACTATATTTAAAACATCATATGGATATTCACTGACATTATCTACATCCTGGGAACTTTTTGTTATTCATATCACTGATAGTGTATATACATACATATCAACTGCATATTACTCTGTTTTTATCAGGATTTGAGAGCGCTGTTAACCCTTTGTGCATTTATTTGTTACTCTTACTCTATTGGGGTTTCCCCCTTGTAAAGTGTTTGTCTCTAATAGCTGCCAATCATTTCCTGTCCCTCTGACTGGCGCAATTTGTGAATATCGCTTGTTCTCAATTCAGGTCTCTAAATTGTTACATTCTACTTGCTTGCTCTTTTATATATTCATATATGTATACATTTTTAATTTGCTGCCCAATGCTGCACGACTTACCCCCTGCGCTGCACTAGGTTCTTTGCTGTGTCTCATGGCTTGCCCAGCTATTAATAATATCTCATGAGCACAAAGCTACCAGGCAATGCGAATGCGAGGTTGCATTCTAATTGCGCTTAAAGGGACATTCCAGAAAAAATTGAAATCCACATGGATACATTTCAGTTTTGAATAGGAGCATTTTTGTAACATACATGTGGTAGCAAAAATGCCTCTAATAAAAGCTATAGCAGTATAAAAAGTGTATTTAAGTATGCACAGTGCATCAGCATTTTAAACACAGCAGTTGTTTAGAGACCCTAAGCTGCTTGTTCCGTCTAGTAATGACTCAATTTGTTAATTGCTGATATGACACAAGCCCCACTGGCGCTCTGAAGTGCTGCAGTATTTAAAATGCTGGTGCACTGAGAATATCTAGCTATGCTTCACGTGCACATGCAGAGAAAATTGTTAACACTAAAACAGCAATAACTTTTTCTAGAAGCATTTGTGCCAATAGATTTATAATGCAAATATGTTTCTATCCAAAGGTGTAATTCATCTATGTGCATTTCAATTTTGACCTGAATGTCCCTTTAACTTGTAATACCAGCTCACATTTGCGCTGGCATTACTAAGTGGAGTGCAAATATTACGCTTGCGAAAACGCAGTTTGCGCTCTACTCGTAATCTAGCCCAAAGCAGACTGCAGTCATCCCGATCCTATACAATCAGGATGATTGACATCCCTTGCTAGCGCCCGCATTTGATAAATCGGCCCCTATGTGTGATTGGAGGATCAGGATTCAAATACTCAGAGAGATGTCAGTGGAGACTTAATTTATATGGTACAAGCCACTGCTGACTAAGAATGTGTGCTGTTTGTATCTCGATCCTCTAGTTACACGTAGCATATGTGTGTATGACACTGAAACAGTAATAAATGTTACTAGAGGCATTTTGCTTATGGAAGTATATTGTAAATTGCATCCATGTACATTTCACTGTTGGCTTTCTATCCATTTAAAGGGACATGAAACCAAAAAATCTGATAGAGAATACAATTTTAAACAACTTTCCAATTTACTTCTATTATTTAATTTCCTTTCTTCTCGTGTTATCCTTTGCTGAAATATTTATCTAGGAAAGCTCATGAGCAGCAAAGAATCTAGGTTCTAGTTGCTGATTGGTGGATGCATATATATATATATATATATATATATATATATATATATATATATATATATATATATATATATATATATATACAGATTGTCATTGGCTCATGCATGTGTTCAGTCAGCAACCAGAAGTGCATTGCTGGTCATTGAACAAAGCATATCAAGAGAACGAAAAAAAAGTGTTAATAGGAGTAAATGAGAAAGTTGCTTAAAATTTCCTGCTCTATCTAAACCATTAAAGAAAAAATGTGGGTTTCATATCACTTTAACATTTTTTATGTTAAAATATTTTAGCCTTTCTTTGCTCTTCTGTATTTATGATAGAACACTCATGGCACTGGGGTGGTGAATGGGATCTCTATAAGCTATGTCCATGTGAGATACACATAAAATTATCTTAAACAAAGATTGAAAACCATACAATCTAAAGCTCATGTCATTTAAGGGGCAGTCTGCTTGAAAATCTTTATTGTTTAAAAGGATAAATAATTCCTAATAATTACTAATTTCCTAGTTTTGCATAACCAACACTTTTATATTAATATACTTTTTACCACTGATTACCTTTATCTAAGCTTCTGCAGACTATTCCTTATCTCAGTTCTTTTTACAAACTTGTATTTCAGCCAATTAGTTCATAACTCAACAGGATTGAGCACAATATTATATGTATGGCACACATGAACTAGCACTATCAAGCTTTGAAAAGTTAATAAAATGCACTGAGATAGGAGGCAGCATACAAGGGCTTAAAAATCTGCCTATGAGCCTTCCTAGGTGTAGCCTTCAACAAAGAATACCAAGAGAACAAAGCAAATTTGATAATAAACGCAAATTGGAAAGTTGTTTAAAACTGCATGTCCTATCTGAATCATAGAAGTTTAAGTTTGACTTGATTGTTCCTTTAAGGGTAAATATGAATTTAGTTATTTTCTCTCTGCCTAAAAGTGGTGTCTGCAGGACTCAAATATAAGGAGGCACAAAGGGAGGGTACTAATTATTGCCAAAGGCCATATACAGTATTTATACTGTATATACTGTGTGTGTGTATATATATATATATTCTGAAAAACTGTCAGCTCTGTTTCCCAGAGAGATTCATTACTTTCTTTGGGCCAGATAATCAAACATTCTATAGTTTGGAGTGTAATTATTGTGCAGAACTCATTGAATTTTCTAAGAAAAGGGTGGAACCTGGAAGTCCCAGAGAGATGCCATCCGTAGAAAGTATTGAAGCTCTCTGGGATACAAAAATTTACATGGGAGATAAGGTAACTGGAGAACACCTGGGACTGATATATAGGGGTATATTTATTAAAGTGTGAGCGGACATGATACGATTGCATCAGTAGTTCTTGTGAATTGCTGGTGCAATGCTACCCCTTGCAGATTCGCTGCCAATCGGTTGCTAGCAGGGGGTGCCAATCAACCCTATCGTATTCAATCGGGTTGATTTTTGTCCGCGGCCTCAGAGCAGGCGGACAAGTTATGGAGCTTGATAAATATGCCCCAATGCCTTTAGTACCCATTCCCCAGCTTTGCACAACCAATATGGTTATATTAATATACTTTATAACCTTTAAACCTCAAAATGTCTGTTTCTAAGTCCCTAAAGACAGCCCCATGATCACATGCCTTTATTGCTTTTCACATCAGGGGAAGCTAGTTCATGTGAGCCATATGGATAACATTGTGCTGACGTCCGTGGATTCTAACAACACAGAACTAATATGCTTAAATGCAAGTCAATAAACAAAGTCATGTGATCAGGGGGCCGTCAGAAGATGATTACAAATAAGGTAATCACAGAGGTAAAAAGTGTATTAATATAACCATGTTTCTGTGCAAAACTAGGGAATCCTATAATATAAAAGACCAAGGGAAATATTTATCAATGTGCGAGCGGACATGATACGAAGTAGCATATCATGACTGCCGCACATCGATAAATGCCGACAGCATACGCTGTCGGCATTTATCATTTCACCAGCACTTCTTGTGAACTGCTGGTGCAATGCCGCCCCCTGCAAATTCGCGGCCAGTCGGCTGCTAGCAGGGGGTGTCAATCAACCCGATCGTATTCGATCGGGTTGATTTCTGTCCACGGCCTCAGAGCAGGTGGACAAGTTATGGAGCAGCGGTCTTTAGACCGCTGCTTCATAACTTTGTTTCCGGCGAGCCTTCAGGAAACGAGGGGCATCAAGCTCCAAATGGAGCTTGCTAAATATGCCCCCAAGTATGTTTGTCTGAAGCTGTCATGAGCAGTAGAGACTGCGCGAGCACAAACATACCTGACCTTTAACCGCAGAGTGAGATGGCTTCAGGAAGCTGCAACACTCTTAGCTGTTAAGTTACAGCCGAGAGCTGGAACTCCTGAAGCTCCAAGCATCTGCCGCATATGGAGCCGGAGCACGATCGGTGCTCCGCCCCCGAATAAGGTCAGATGCCTGATCGTTACAGACAGTGACAATGTGTGTGTGTCACCATCTGTAACGATCTTCTGCTGGTGCCGGTGGGAGGTGTGGGCTGCAAGTACCTAAGATGGCAGCAATAGTTAGAGGGGGGAGGGATAGACAGCTGTTTGAGGGGGAATCAGGGAGGTTGGAGGGTTTGGGGGATCCTACAACTGCAGAAAAAAAGAGGAATAGAGATAGAGTAATAGGGATAGAGGGAAAGGGGGGGATAGGGATAGAGGGATATGGATAGAGGGTTAGGGATAGATAGATGGATAGAGGGATAGATGAATAGAGGTTTAGATGAATAGAGGGATAGGGATAGAGATAGAGGGATAGGGGGGGATAGGGATAGAGGGATATGGATAGAGGGTTAGGGATAGATAGATAGATGGATAGAGATAGAGGGATAGATGGATTGAGGGATAGATGAATAGAGGTTTAGATGAATAGAGGGATAGGGATAGAGATAGAGGGATAGATGGATTAAACATTTTGGCCCGTTCACACAGGCTTTAACACTAGTGGGTAATAAAGGGATTATCTATCTTTTAAAACAATAAAACATTTTGAGTTGACTGTTCCTTTAACATGTGCATAATAAAAAGACAATGCAATAACACCTACTCTGAATTTCAAATAAGCAGTAGATTTTTTTCTGTCAGATTTATTTTTCCTCCATTTGCCGGCTCCCTGTATCATGTGACAGCTATCAGCCAATCACAGTATACGCATACGCTATGAACTTGTGCACATGCTCAATTGGAGCTGGTGCCACAGAAAGTGTGTATAATAAAGAATGTGCAAAATTTGATAATAGAAGTAAATGTAAATGTCTCTTAAAACTGCATGCTCTATCTGAATCAGGAAAATTTAATTTTGACTTTAGTGTCCCTTTAAGTAAATTGTATTTCTTATTACCATATTTCGTTTTTTTATTATGCCTTTACTTTATATAACAATATTGATTATGTTTGATTTTTTTTCTGATGTATTTTAGAAGAAAAGGTGGGTTCTTGTCCTCCAGTGGAACCTGGATCCTTTGGCATTTGTGCTTTTATGTGTGACCAGGACAGAAACTGTTCAAGACATTTGAAATGTTGCCGAACCTCTTGTGGTGGAACATCTTGCCAAGAACCTATAGTCTAAAAGGTAATAAATGTATATATATATAACTGTATTGCCTATCTCAGTGGGATGTATTCCAATTAATTAATAAAGCCATGCTTCCCAAGCCTTTTTGTAGTGTACTCAAATTTAAAACTTTTTATATCACTTATCTTAGGAGGGGGAGGGACCCTACGCTACAGATGTTTGATGGGAAGCTACGGCAAAAGTGGAATTGGAAGTGGGGGCAACCTAAGTAATGATCATTGGGAGGGGAGAGGTAAGGGGCACCACTAAACTACAGAAAAAAACAAAAAATCATGAAATAAATAAAAAAATATATTAAAAAAACATAAACTGGTTACTGTCAGACAGCTGCCAGTACCTAAAATGGCCACCACAAGTAGGAGGGGGGAGGGTTAAAGACCTGTTTGGAGTAGGGGAGGGGGTCAAAGAAGTAGGTTGAGAAGTGATTATTACACTGTGAAGAGAAAAAACTAATAATAAAAAAGCTCTTCTGACAGTACCTAAGATGGTAGTGACCAGTGTGGGGTGAGCAAGGAAAGAGAGCTGTTTGATAGGGATCAGGTAGGGATAAGGGAGTGGGAGGTGTCAGGTAGGAGAATAATCTCTATTCTGCATAAAAAATTAGCCTTACAAAATATTTGATGGACCCCTTCACTGCCAGGAATATCAAGTTAGGTGCACAGCTGCAATTAGCAGCATTCTAATTGCAAAAAAGCAATGCCTAAGCTATACATGTCTGCTATTTCTGAACAAAGCTTTCTCAGAAAAGCTTGTTTAACCATTTGTCAAATGATTGCAGTAGTTGAGTGAAAAAAATTTCAGTACAAACCCAAAGTTTGTGAAAAAATTAACATTTGTGTTATATGATTGTATCTGGCGGCCAAATAGTGGCATCAAATATATCAAAATGGGCATAGATCAATACCTAAGGTTGTCCTCTATATATAGCTTTCATAGCTAAATAAAAAATTCCAAAGTTCTCTTTCTTTTTAAACGGATTGATAGCAAAAAAAAATTATCTGGTACTTTTGGCAAGTTTTTCTCTGAAATTTCCTGTAGCGAAGGGGTTAAACAATGAAACATGTATAAAGTAATTTTATCATATTTAGCATACTCAATCATTGCCTACCTTTCAGAAATGTTACAAATACATAATTTGCAAAAAACATTTATCTCAACAATTTTGATACTTACAGCCACAAACTCATGCTTGGCCAGTGAAACATAGGACCAAAGTACGAGTGGCACACTAACTGTTGCACGCAAGTGATATTGGATTTATTGCGGTATTACAAGCTGAAAGAAAGCGTGTTCACTCAAACGCAATTGAATTTAACATATGTCGGGATATCACAACCTCAGAGCTCTGGTTAACCGTTACCCCCGAATTTAAAGTTGCACAAAATATGTCAAAAATATATTTAAAAGTACAATTACACTCATAATAACACTATCTAATAAAGATTAATTAAAAATAATTGCAATAAAATGTTATAAGGGCACAAAGATATGAGGTCTCAGGTGTTAGAAAAAATGGACTGCAAAGGGCTTTAAAGGCACATTAAACACTTTGAGATAGTAATATAACATGATAAATTGTATATATAAAAAACCTCTGCAATATACTTTTATTATTTATTTTGTCCCCTTTTCCTGTAATTCTATTTTGAAATTGTGAGCTTTTCAGTTCCTGATAGAAATGGCAGTGCAGAAAACTGTTATATTTCACACAGCCATTGGTTGCACACTCTAGTGACTTATTTATAACTTTCCCTAATTGGCCACAGCAGAGAAGGTAACCTAAGTTACAACATGGCAGCTCCCAATGTTTTATAGACACTAAAACTTCACACTTATCTTGTCACTATTTAAACAGCTAATAAAACTTTAATAAATACATCTACATCTTATTCTTAGACTAATCTTTTCTTTGAATGCATCATTCTATCTAGCATTTATCTAGTGTTTAACATAGAATGTAAAATATGGTTTTGTGCATCACGTTTCTCAATTTAGATCTTAACGTGGTCAGGTTAGCGCACATGAAAACTTAGTATTCTTAAAATACTTTATTGAAATATGAAATATTTAAAAAAAATATGGCATGGCAATGATTGGCCATCCTCTCCCTAGATGTGGTCGAGGTCTTTCCCACATATGCAAGAGAACACGGACATGTCAAGATATAAATCACAAAACTATTAGTAAATGTCAATCTGTGGAAGATCTTATACTTCTTCCCCATCCAAGGATGATGGAATTGGGATCCTGTCAGCATGCTGTTACATGTGGTACAGTCCCCACATTTAAAACAACCCAACTTCTTTCTGGCATCCATCCAGGTACTTTTCTAGTAACATTTCCCAGGGTCATTATGTACCAGGATGTCTTTTAAGTTGGGAGCCTTTTTATATACCACACATGGTGCATTTGATTGTATGAAAGGAAGTGACTTGTCTGACTTCACAATATCCCCGTTCTTTCAGATTCCTCAAGTACCTTGTGCAGGGGGGTAAATGTGGTGATTAGATTAATATTATTGATGTTATCATTCCCATTCTTCATCTTAGGTAAGAGTGCCCTTTGGTCATATTGTGACAATTTCTCTTGTGTTTCATTAATGTCCACAGTTCTATAGCCTCTCCCCTTCAGTTTCATCTTTATTTCATCTTCTTGGTTAGCTCTAGTCTCAATGAGTGTGTTATTACGTGCTACTCGCATGAGCTTTGAGGAGATCACACTCCTCTTGTGATGTTCAGGATGGAAACTAGTTGATAAGAGTAAGGAATTCTTATCAGTTGGTTTTGAATATAACGATGTGGCAAAACTAAAGCAATTCCTAGCTGGATGTTTGGAAATATTCAAATCCAAAAAAGGTATGGAGTCTTTACTAAGCTCATATTTAAAATGTATTGGTGATTCCAACTTATTGAGAATGTCCATCCAACTAATAAATGAGTCTGTTGAGCCCCTCTATACCAAAAAAACATATTTTATGTTAGAAACAGACACGTTCCTCATAATAAATGTTTCGTACCAGAGCATATAAAGTTTAGCATATGCGGCAGCCATATTTGAACCCATAGCAGTTCCTGCTATTTGTAGAAATATTTTTTTTTTTTAATTTTAAATAATTATTTTCTAGACAAAAAGTTAACAATTCAAGCAGGAACTCTATGGGGGGTCCTGCATGTGGAGGGTGTGCAGGCTGTCAAGTCCATGGGAAGTTCATCGTTGGCATATGCGGGGACCCCCATACAGTTCCTGCTTGAATTGTTAACTTTTTGTCTAGAAAATAATTATTTCAAGTTCGAAAAAGAGTTCTTTCTACAAATAGTAGGGACTGCTATGGGTTCAAATATGGCTCCTGCATATGCCAACCTTTATATGCTCTGGTACAAAACATTTATTATGAGGACCTTATCTCTTTCTAACATAAAATTTTATGTTAAATACATAGACAATGTATTTTTGGTATGGAGAGGCATACCAATCATCGCCATGCCTCTCCATACAAAAAATCATTGCAATGCCATAAGAGAAGCCATTGACAAGCAGGGATCAGATAAACCTGTGGCCAGGCATTTTATGCAAGCAGGACACACTGCTGCTAGTCTAAGGACTATGATAATTGATCATGTGCCACCACTTAATAGAGGTGGGGATAGGCACAAAAAGCTCCTACAGGTTGAGGCTTCATGGATCTATCGACTAGATACTGTTACTCCCAGAGGTTTGAATGTCCAACTGGACTATAATGTGTTCTTATAGCTGGATTTGGCTATGATTGGATGATCTAGGTCCTTTCTGGCGATACAAGAATATTAGACCATCACCCCTGGAATGAATATCGATGGCTGTACTTTTATTATCTATATACCAAGATTGGGGGCTCAACTGATGAGTGTGTTTTCCGCCTCTATAAGTTTCTACCATACTGCAATAAGCACGAAAGGATTCAAGTACTACTAGGTTTAGTGTATTGCTAAATTTTATATAAGCCTTATCTGGAGTATACTGATGGGCTATCTGTATGTTTTAAAGTATAGTAATAGTGTAGCGTTTTTAAATAGGAATGTCTGGTTTTCAGTGATCAGCCACGCCATTGCATATCCATGCTGCAGCTAATAGACCTGATGGTGACGTAGTTTGATACTCATCTTAAGGGGAGTGGCTATGTAAATTAGCCATGTTGTTTAGATTGCATGATAAGCTATACGGCATCAGTTACGTAGCAGGACCGCATTGGTTTGGCTGAACCGGATGCTTGAGCACGTTAGGGTTTAAATAGGGAACGGGTGTGTTAGTTTGTTAGAGATCTTTTTGGAGATATTTGAATTACCCATTGAGAAAGGTGCCAGTCCGGTACCAAAACGTCTGGGGGCATTTGTGCAGTGACATGCTGATGTAATGAAGTGATTAAACTATATCATTCTCAAGACCGGTGCATCGTTTTATTCTGAATAGGATAAAGGAACTTTGTTTATGTATATATATATATATATATATATATATATATATATATATATATATATATATATATATATATATATACAGGGAGTGCAGAATTATTAGTCAAATTAGTATTTTGACCACATCATCCTCTTTATGCATGTTGTCTTACTCCAAGCTGTATAGGCTCGAAAGCCTACTACCAATTAAGCATATTAGGTGATGTGCATCTCTGTAATGAGAAGGGGTGTGGTCTAATGACATCAACACCCTATATCAGGTGTGCATAATTATTAGGCAACTTCCTTTCCTTTGGCAAAATGGGTCAAAAGAAGGACTTGACAGGCTCAGAAAAGTCAAAAATAGTGAAATATCTTGCAGAGGGATGCAGCACTCTTAAAATTGCAAAGCTTCTGAAGCATGATCATCGAACAATCAAGCGTTTCATTCAAAATAGTCAACGTGTGGAAAAACCAAGGCGCAAAATAACTGCCCATGAACTGAGAAAAGTCAAGCGTGCAGCTGCCAAGATGCCACTTGCCACCAGTTTGGCCATATTTCAGAGCTGCAACATCACTGGAGTGCCCAAAAGCACAAGGTGTGCAATACTCAGAGACATGGCCAAGGTAAGAAAGGCTGAAAGACGACCACCACTGAACAAGACACACAAGCTGAAACATCAAGACTGGGCCAAGAAATATCTCAAGACTGATTTTTCTAAGGTTTTATGGACTGATGAAATGAGAGTGAGTCTTGATGGGCCAGATGGATGGGCCCGTGGCTGGATTGGTAAAGGGCAGAGAGCTCCAGTCCGACTCAGACGCTAGCAAGGTGGAGGTGGAGTACTGGTTTGGGCTGGTATCATCAAAGATGAGCTTGTGGGGCCTTTTCGGGTTGAGGATGGAGTCAAGCTCAACTCCCAGTCCTACTGCCAGTTTCTGGAAGACACCTTCTTCAAGCAGTGGTACAGGAAGAAGTCTGCATCCTTCAAGAAAAACATGATTTTCATGCAGGACAATGCTCCATCACACGCGTCCAAGTACTCCACAGTGTGGCTGGCAAGAAAGGGTATAAAAGAAGAAAATCTAATGACATGGCCTCCTTGTTCACCTGATCTGAACCCCATTGAGAACCTGTGGTCCATCATCAAATGTGAGATTTACAAGGAGGGAAAACAGTACACCTCTCTGAACAGTGTCTGGGAGGCTGTGGTTGCTGCTGCACGCAATGTTGATGGTGAACAGATCAAAACACTGACAGAATCCATGGATGGCAGGCTTTTGAGTGTCCTTGCAAAGAAAGGTGGCTATATTGGTCACTGATTTGTTTTTGTTTTGTTTTTGAATGTCAGAAATGTATATTTGTGAATGTTGAGATGTTATATTGGTTTCACTGGTAAAAATAAATAATTGAAATGGGTATATATTTGTTTTTTGTTAAGTTGCCTAATAATTATGCACAGTAATAGTCACCTGCACACACAGATATCCCCCTAAAATAGCTATAACTAAAAACAAACTAAAAACTACTTCCAAAACTATTCAGCTTTGATATTAATGAGTTTTTTGGGTTCATTGAGAACATGGTTGTTGTTCAATAATAAAATTAATCCTCAAAAATACAACTTGCCTAATAATTCTGCACTCCCTGTATAGGAAAAGATATGCTGGAATAGGTATAGGGGGGAAAGTATTTAGTCAGCCACCAATTGTGCAAGTTCTCCCACTTAAGAAGATGAGAGAGGCCTGTAATTTTCATCATAGGTATACCTCAACTATGAGAGACAAAATGTGGAAACAAATCCAGACAATCACATTGTCTGATTTGGAAAGAATTTATTTGCAAATTATGGTGGAAAATAAGTATTTGGTCACCTACAAACAAGCAAGATTTCTGGCTCTCACAGACCTGTATCTTCTTCTTTAAGAGGCTCCTCTGTCCTCCACTCATTACCTGTATTAATGGCACCTGTTTGAACTTGTTATCAGGAAAAAAGACACCTGTCCACAACCTCAAACAGTCACACTCCAAACTCCACTATGGTGAAGACCAAAGAGCTGTCGAAGGACACCAGAAACAAAATTGTAGACCTGCACCAGGCTGGGAAGACTGAATCTGCAATAGGTAAGCAGCTTGGTGTGAAGAAATCAACTGTGGGAGCAATAATTAGAAAATGGAAGACATACAAGACCACTGATAATCTCCCTCAATCTGGGGCTCCACGTAAGATCTCACCCCCCGTGGGGTTAAAATGATCACAAGAACGGTGAGCAAACATCCCAGAACCACACGGGGGGATCTAGTGAATGACCTGCAGAGAGTTGGGACCAACATAACAA
Source organism: Bombina bombina (assembly GCF_027579735.1). Taxonomy (NCBI): domain Eukaryota; kingdom Metazoa; phylum Chordata; class Amphibia; order Anura; family Bombinatoridae; genus Bombina; species Bombina bombina. The sequence goes on along the minus strand of NC_069499.1, from coordinate 172,019,652 downwards.
AGGCTACAATCAGTAACACACTACGCCGCCAGGGACTCAGATCCTGCAGTGCCAGACGTGTCCCCCTGCTTAAGCCAGTACATGTCCGGGCCCGTCTGAAGTATGCTAGAGAGCATTTGGATGATCCAGTGGATTGGGAGAATGTCATATGGTCAAATGAAACCAAAGTAGAACTGTTTGGTAGAAACACAACTTGTCGTGTTTGGAGGAGAGAGAACACCATACCTACTGTGATGCATGGGGGTGGCAACATCATGCTTTGGGGCTGTTTCTCTGCAAAGGGAACAGGACGACTGATCCATGTACATGAAAGAATGAATGGGGCCATGTATTTTGAGATTTTGAGTGCAAACCTCCTTCCATCAGCAAGGGCATTGAAGATGAAACGTGGCTGGGTCTTTCAGCATGACAATGATCCCAAACACACCGCCCGGGCAACGAAGGAGTGGCTTCGTAAGAAGCATTTCAAGGTCCTGGAGTGGCCTAGCCAGTCTCCAGATCTCAACCCCATAGAAAACCTTTAGAGAGAGTTGAAAGTCTGTGTTGCCTAGCGACAGCCCCAAAACATCACTGCTCTAGAGGAGATCTGCATGCAGGAATGGGCCAACATACCAGCAACAGTGTGTGACAACCTTGTGAAGACTTATAGAAAACGTTTGACCTCTGTCATTGCCAACAAAGAATATATAACAAAGTATTGAGATGAACTTTTGATATTGACCAAATACTTATTTTCCACCATAATTTGCAAATAAATTATTTCCAAATCAGACAATGTGATTGTCTGTATTTGTTTCCACATTTTGTCTTTAATAGTTGAGGTATACCTATGATGAAAATTACAGGCCTCTCTCATCTTCTTAAGTGGGAGAACTTGCACAATTGGTGGCTGACTAAATACTTCCCCCCCACTATATATATATATATATATATATATATATATATATATACATATATATATATATATATATATATATATATATATATATATATATATATATATATATATTTATTTTAATAATAAAAAAGACATTATCCTATAAGTGAAGAACATTGGAATGTGAAATATGTACAGTAAATATACAGTAAAACACATATAAACACAAAAAAATTTATACATATATGGACACACACATATTTATATATACATACATACAATTGAATTTGAGCCATATTCAGTAAAAGGGACACTCAGGTTAAATTAAATTTTCATGATTCAGATACAGCATGTAATTTTTAACAACTTTCCAATTGACTTCCAATAAAAAAAATGTGCAGATTCTTTTATATTTACCATTTTTGAGTCACCAGATCCTACTGAGCAAGAATTCACAGGCTATACGTATATGCATTTGTGATTGGCTGATTGCTATCACATGGTACAAGGGGGGTGGAAATATACAACAACTTTGAAATTTGTTATAAAAAAATCTACTACTCATTTGAAGTTATCAAGCCGTCTACTTTTCTGGCTTCGCCGGCCCAATACGCCTGCCTAAGCTCGCCTCACATCGCCGCCGCGGACCTGAAAAAATACGCCTAAGTTATCAAATAAAGCTGTCAAAAAGCCGCGGGGCGATGAGCAGTGGACTGTGACAGTTATCACTCATCCGATCTCGCTGCCCTTCGGCTTTTTCCCAGCTTTATTGCTAGCCTGTCACTAAGCACTCACACTAAACTACAATGTTCTATCCCTATACCGGCGCCCCCGGAGCCCCCCGCAACTCAATAAAGTTACTAACCCCTAAACCGCCGCTCCTAGACCCCGCCGCAACTCTTATAAATGTATTAACCTCTAAACCGCCGCTCCTAGACCCCGCCGCAACTCTTATAAATGTATTAACCCCTAAACCGCCGCTCCTAGACCCCGCCGCAACTCTTATAAATGTATTAACCCCTAAACCGCCGCTCCCGGACACCGCTGCCACCTACAGTATACCTAGCAACCCCTATCCTGCCCCCCCTACACCGTCGCCCTCTATTATAAAGTTATTAACCCCTATCCTGCTGATCCCGCACCTCTCCGCAACTAAATAAATAGTTTAACCCCTAAACCGCCGCTCCCTGAACCCGCCGCAACCTATATTAAACTTATTAACCCCTATCCTGCCCCCCCTACACCGTCGCCCCCTATAATAAATTTATTAACCCCTATCCTGCCCCCCACTACGCTGCCGCCACTGTAATAAAATTATTAACCCCTAAACCTAAGTCTAACACTAACCCTAACACCCCCCTTACTTAAATATTAATTAAATAAATCTAAATAATATTTTTATTATTAACTAAATGAATCCTATTTAAAACTAAATACTTACCTATAAAATAAACCCTAATATAGCTACAATATAAATAATAATTATATTCTAGCTATCTTAGGATTTATTTTTATTTTACAGGTACCTTTCAGTTTATTTTAAATAGGTACAATAGCTATTAAATAGTTATTAACTATTTAATAGCTTACCTAGCTAAAATAAACTGAAATTTACCTGTAAAATAAATCCTAACCTAAGTTACAATTACACCTAACACTACACTATACTTTAATAAATTATTCCTATTTAAAACTAAATACTTACCTGTAAAATAAACCCTAATATAGCTACAATATAAATAATAATTATATTGTAGCTATCTTAGGATTTATATTTATTTTACAGGTAACTTTGTATTTATTTTAGCTAGTTAGAATAGTTATTAAATAGTTATTAACTATATAATAACTACCTAGCTAAAAGAAATACAAAATTACCTGTAAAATAAATCCTAACCTAAGTTACAATTAAACCTAACACTACACTATCATTAAATTAATTAAATAAACTACCTACAAATAACTACAATTAAATACAATTACATAAACTAACTAAAGTACAAAAATAAAAAAAGCTAAGTTACGAAAAATAAAAAAATAAGTTACAAACATGTTAAAAATATTACAACAATTTTAAGCTACTTACACCTAATCTAAGCCCCCTAATAAAATAACAAACCCCCCAAAATAAAAAAATGCCCTACCCTATTCTAAATTAAATAAAGTTCAAAGCTCTTTTACCTTACCAGCCCTTAAAAGGGCCATTTGTGGGGGCATGCCCCAAAGAAAACAGCTCTTTTGCCTGTAAAAGAAAAATACAACCCCCCCCAACATTAAAACCCACCACCCACATACCCCTAATCTAACCCAAACCCCCCTTACAAAAACCTAACACTAATCCCCTGAAGATCATCCTACCTTGTCTTCACTCAGCCGAGCAGCGATGGAACCGAAGTGGACATCCGGAGCGGAAGAAGTTAATCCTCCAAGCGGCGCTGAAGAAATCTTCCATCCGATGAAGTCATCATCCAGGCGGCGCTGAAGAAAAGTCTTCGATCCGGCCGATGTCATCTTCAAAGAGGCGCTGAAGAGGTCTTCTATCCGGGCGATGTCATCTTCCAAGCTGGGTCTTGAATCTTCCTCCCGCCGACGCGGAACCTCCTTCTTCACCGACGGACTACGATGAATGAAGGCTCCTTTAAGGGACGTCATCCAGGATGGCGTCCCCTCAATTCCGATTGGCTGATAGGATTCTATCAGCCAATCGGAATTAAGGTAGGAAAAATCTGATTGGCTGATGGAATCAGCCAATCAGATTGAGTTCGCATTCTATTGGCTGTTCCGATCAGCCAATAGAATGCGAGCTCAATCTGATTGGCTGATTGGATCAGCCAATCGGATTGAACTTGAATCTGATTGGCTGATTCCATCAGCCAATCAGAATTTTCCTACCTTAATTCCGATTGGCTGATAGAATCCTATCAGCCAATCGGAATTGAGGGGACGCCATCTTGGATGACGTCCCTTAAAGGAGCCGTCATTCGTCGTAGTCCGTCGGTGAAGAAGGAGGTTCCGCGTCGGCGGAAGGAAGATTCAAGACCGGCTTGGAAGATGACTTCGCCCGGATAGAAGACCTCTTCAGCGCCTCTTTGAAGATGACATCGGCCGGATCGAAGACTTTTCTTCAGCGCCGCCTGGATGATGACTTCATCGGATGGAAGATTTCTTCAGCGCCGCTTGGAGGATTAACTTCTTCCGCTCCGGATGTCCACTTCGGTTCCATCGCTGCTCGGCTGAGTGAAGACAAGGTAGGATGATCTTCAGGGGATTAGTGTTAGGTTTTTGTAAGGGGGGTTTGGGTTAGATTAGGGGTATGTGGGTGGTGGGTTTTAATGTTGGGGGGGTTGTATTTTTCTTTTACAGGCAAAAGAGCTGTTTTCTTTGGGGCATGCCCCCACAAATGGCCCTTTTAAGGGCTGGTAAGGTAAAAGAGCTTTGAACTTTATTTAATTTAGAATAGGGTAGGGCATTTTTTTATTTTGGGGGGTTTGTTATTTTATTAGGTTTATTAAGTAGCTTAAAATTGTTGTAATATTTTTAATATGTTTGTAACTTATTTTTTTATTTTTTGTAACTTCGCTTTTTTTATTTTTTGTACTTTAGTTAGTTTATGTAATTGTATTTAATTGTAGTTATTTGTAGGTAGTTTATTTAATTAATTTAATGATAGTGTAGTGTTAGGTTTAATTGTAACTTAGGTTAGGATTTATTTTACAGGTAATTTTGTATTTCTTTTAGCTAGGTAGTTATTAAATAGTTAATAACTATTTAATAACTATTCTAACTAGCTAAAATAAATACAAAGTTACCTGTAAAATAAATATAAATCCTAAGATAGCTATAATATAATTATTAATTATATTGTAGCTATCTTAGGGTTTATTTTACAGGTAAGTATTTATTTTTAAATAGGAATAATTTAATAAAGTATAGTGTAGTGTTAGGTGTAATTGTAACTTAGGTTAGGATTTATTTTACAGGTACATTTCTCTTTATTTTAGCTAGGTAAGCTATTAAATAGCTAATAACTATTTAATAGCTATTGTACCTAGTTAAAATAAATTGAAAGGTACCTGTAAAATAAAAATAAATCCTAAGATAGCTAGAATATAATTATTATTTATATTGTAGCTATATTAGGGTTTATTTTAAAGGTAAGTATTTAGTTTTAAATAGGATTCATTTAGTTAATAAGAGTTAATTTATTTAGATTTATTTAATTAATATTTAAGTTAGGGGGGCGTTAGGGTTAGGGTTAGACTTAGGTTTAGGGGTTAATAATTTTATTACAGTGGCGGCGGTGTAGTGGGGGGCAGGATAGGGGTTAATAAATTTATTATAGGTGGCGACGGTGTAGGGGGGGCAGATTAGGGGTTATTAAATTTATTATAGGTGGCGACGGTGTAGGGGGGGCAGGATAGGGGTTAATACATTTAATATAGGTTGCGGCGGGTTCAGGGAGCGGCGGTTTAGGGGTTAATAAATTTATTATAGTTGCGGTGGGCTCCGGGAGCAGCGGTTTAGGGGTTAATATGTATAGAGTAGCTTGCGGTGGGCTCCGGGAGCGGCGGTTTAGGGGTTAATATGTATAGAGTAGCTTGCGGTGGGCTCCGGGAGCGGCGGTTTAGGGGGTAATAACTTTATTTAGTTGCGGCGGTGTAGGGGGGGACAGATTAGTGGTGTTTAGACTCGGGGTACATGTTAGGGTGTTAGGTGTAGACAGCTCCCATAGAAATCAATGGGATGTCGGGCAGCAGCGAACTTGTACTTTCGCTATGGTCAGACTCCCATTGATTCCTATGGGATCTGCCGCCTCCAGGGGTGGCGGATTGAAAACCAGGTACGCTGGGCCGTAAAAGTGCCGAGCGTACCTGCTAGTTTTTTGATAACTAGCAAAAGTAGTCAGATTGTGCCGAACTTGTGTGCGGAACATCTGGAGTGACGTAAGAATCGATCTGTGTCGGACTGAGTCCGGCGGATCGAAGCTTACGTCACAAAATTCTACTTTTGCCGGTCTCGAGCCTTTGATAACTAAGGCGTATCAGCCTCGCCACAAATACGCTGCGGAATTCCAGCGTATTTGAGGTTGACGGCTTGATAACTAGGCCCCTAAGTGCTATTGCATTGTCTTATTATCTTGCATTTGTTGATTTTGCAAATCTAATGTGTTGACTGGTCCTTTAAATAGCTTAAAACATTAATGTGCGATTCGTTTCGGATCGATTCGGAAATTCAGCCGAATTTGTAAAAATTCGGGATTCAGATTGATTCGAATTTCAGAATTAAAATAATGCCAAATCTACCGAATAAATCCGAATTAGTTCGGATTTATTCAGATTTATTCAGTAGATTCAGATGGCCATGGATTACACTAGTATTGTACAGTATATTAGGTTATATCACTCTGCTATGGGTTACACCTAATATACAGTACATAATAATAGTCTAATACACAGAACATCCCACCTAACACTTACAGAAATTCCGAATTTCTGAACCGAACCGAATCGAACCGAATCCAGCTGAATTTATTCGAATCCGAATGAATCAAAAACGAATCCGAACCGAATTGATTCAAATTTTTCCGAATTCTAATTGATCCGAAGCGAAATTCGAAAAAATCCGAATCGATCCGAACCGAACCAAATTTTTTCGCCATGCACATGTCTACATTAAAAATCATTTTTATGCAATATTCATATTTAACAATGTCTTTCACATTCCAATGTTTTTCACATAGGGGAACGCTTTCTAAGTATTTTTAAATAGATTTTCCTCTCTCTATATATCAATTTATATATATATCTATACCTATATATAATCATCTATATGTATATGTATCTATATATCTAAAAGAAGAAGTCCTGACAGACTGACTGACTACTAACTCATCAACACCCAGCTCAAACCGTTTAACCTAGGAATGTGACATTTTAAAGTTACTTTGTTTTTATGACGTAGGCACCCACTAAGGAAGGGTTTTTTGAAATTACATCCATAAGGGGGTGAAAAAGGGGGGTGAACTTTTTTATGAGGATACCTGTATCTCAAAAATGTTACAGACATGAAAATTGGTATTTAGATTCTTCTTGAAAAATAAAGAAACACGTGTTTAACATTTTCCCAAAATCCACTTAAGGGGGGGTCAAAAGATAGGGGGCTGATTTATGAAGATACCTATATCTCAAAAACCAACAATGTTACAGACGTGAAAATTGGTACTTAGATTCTCCTTGAAAAATAAAGAAACACGTGTTTTACCATTGCCCCAAAATCCACTTAAGGGGGGTCAAAGGGGGGGATTATTTACGAGGATACCTATATCTCAAAAACAAAAGATGTTACAGACGTGATAATTGGTATTTAGATTCTCCTTGAAAAATAAAGAAACATGTTTTTTACCATTACCCAAAAATCCACTTAAGGGGGGTCAAAAGGGGGGGCTGCTTTATGAGAATACCTATATCTCGAAAACAAAAGATGTTACAGAGGTGAAAATGGGTATTTATATTCGCCTTGAAAAATAAAGAAACACATTTTTTACCATTTCTTTGAAATCCACTTAAGGGGGTTCAAAAGGGAGGGCTGATTTATGAGGATATCTATATCTAAAAAAACGACGATGTTACAGACGGGAAAATTGGTATTTAGATTCTTCTTGAAAAATAAAGACACGTGTTTTACCATTTCCTCAAAATCCACTTAAGGGGTGTCAAAAGAGGAGGGGCTGATTTATGAGGATACCTACCTCTCAAAAACCGACAATGTTACAGACGTGAAAATTGGTATTTAGATTCTCTTTGAAAAATAAAGAAACATGTGTTTTACCATTGCCACAAGATCCACTTAAAGGGGGTCAAAAGGGAGGGCTAATTTATGAGGATACCTAAATCTAGAAAAACGACGATGTTACAGACGTGAAAATTGGTATTTATATTCTCCTTGAAAAATAAAGAAACATTTGTTTTACCATTTGCCCAAAATCCACTTAAGGGGAGTCAAAAGAGGGGGGGCTGATCTATGAGGATGCCTACATCTCAAAAACCGACGATGTTACAGACAGGAAAATTGGTATTTAGATTCTCCTTGAACAATAAAAAAACACATGTTTTACCATTTCCCCAAAATCCACTTAAGGGGGGTCAAAAGAGGGGGGCGGATTAATGAGGATACCTATATCTCAAAAACCAACGATGTTACAGATGTGACAATTGGTATTTAAATTCTCCTTGAAAAAATAAAAGAAACACATGTTTTACCATTTCCCCAAAATCCACTTAAAGGGGGTCAAAAGGGAGGGCTGATTTATGAGGATACTTATATCTAAAAAAAGTTGATGCTACAGACGTGAAAATTGGTAGATTCTCCTTGAAAAATAAAGACACATGTGTTTTACCATTTCCCTAAAATCCACTTAAGGGGGGTCAAAAGAGGAGGGGGCTGATTTATGAGGATACCTATATCTCAAAAACAAAAAATGTTACAAATGGGAAAATTGGTATTTAGATTCTCCTTGAAAAATAAAGAAACATGTGTTTTACCATTTCCCCAAAATCCACTTAAAGGGAAACTGAACCCAAATTTTTTCTTTCGTAATACAGATAGAACATGCAATTTTAAGTAACTTTCTAATTTACTCCTATTATCAATTCATTCTCTGCTATCTTATTTGAAAAAGAAGGCATCTAAGCTTTTTTTTTTGTTCAGACCTCTGAACAGCACTTTTTTATTGGTGGATGAATTTATCCACCGAACAGCAAGGACAACCCAGGTTGTTCACCAAAAATGGGCTGGAATCTAAACTTACATTCTTGCATTTTAAATAAAGATACCAAGAGAATGATGAAAATTTGATAATAGGCGTAAATTAGAAAGTTGCTAAAAATGTCATGCTCTATCTGAATCACAAAAGAAAAATGTGGGTTCAGTGTCCCTTTAAGGGGGGTCAAAAGAGGGGGGTGGATTAATGAGTCTATGGGAGAATACGTTAACGCGATTGCAATATTGTAACTTCGGCTTTTTGCGCACATCAGGCTAGTGTGCAAGCGAAAACCTTTTACTTTCAACTTCTAATACGAACGTTATCCAACACGCTCATAAAGCCAAAGTCAAGCACAGTTAGTGCGCAAGGGTGAGTGATAATAAGCATTCCACTCGTAATCTAGCCCATAGTTGAGTGGAGCATGTTCGCACAATGTTGATCAAAGGGATGAAGGGATGAATGAGGCACTGCTTATGAGAGGAGCTGTGTCAGTGCATGGTGGTGAGCAAGGGTTTAATCAGGCATGACATTCATTCTAAGTTAGAACGCAAACATCCAGATGGCATGAGGTGTATTAGACCAAGAGCATCTTGAATGCAGGAATGGATTCTGCTTCAGGGAGTGAGGGATGTAGAAGTTATGAAAAGGTATTATTTATTTTCAACAAAAGCTGATAGTACTTTTGTTCCTTTGTTAGTAAGGACGTTAATCTACATAAACTTTCTGATCTCAACTTTTTTAGCAATCTAATGGGCAAATTTCAGCAGAATGGGCAGGGCCATTTTGTCTAGCCTGGGAAACATAGTTTTCACCTTAAACCATTGAAACAGCAAACTTTTCCACTTTTCCACTCAGTCAACATGCAAATTATTTGCAGTCATTCCATGCACATAATTAATGTTTATGAAGAATTCTTAATAAATACTGATGATTTATATATATCCTGGATCACAGTCCCTGACATGCTTGAGGTGTCGTATTTGCTCAAGGATGATTGTTGGGTATTTCCATTTGTTACTTATGTTTATTTTTTATGTGTCCTACCTTTTGTGTGTGGGTTCCTTTGCTGAGTAGGTGTAGAGTTCTTGTATAGGTAGTGAATGCAGAACTAAAGAATGTATTAGGTTTGGCGCTTTTACAAATGTAGTTAAAGGAAAATTCACCTGTAATTTTAGCACTGTGGATAGCCACTCTGGCCTCCTCCTCTTCTTCACAGAGTCCCAGCTGCTCTAATAGGAGGCTTAGCACAGCGGGTCCCAGGGCCTGCACTAAAGGAACCTCTTATTTAGTGCAGGCCCTGGGAGCCACCATGCTATGCCTCCTATTAGCACAGATGAGGCTCTGTGAAGAAGAGGAGTGGTTAAGCATCACTCTTCAATGTGATGAAGGTATTTTAACAATTTAAAGAAAATTAATGAATGCTGATGAAGTTGTTCCAGTTAATTTTGTGATGCACTCTTTCGGATATATCTTGCTAAAGAATGCACGTCTAATCTCCCTAATTGTGTCCAAGTTGAAACTTTTTTTTATTTATTTTTTATTTTTGGTGTCTTATTTTTGTGTGTCCCCTTTGCACTGTTATTTCTTCTTTTTTTTTTTTTGCAACATTCCTCTTCTGCAATAAAGTGGAGGCTCCTCTATGAGCACGTGATCCCCCTGATGAACAAAAAAAAAAGAGTGAGAAATAAAAAAAACTAATTCAATTTTTAAACCTTTTTTTCTGACTAAATAAAAAAAAAATCCTCCAGGCTCCACTGCAGTTTTGTCTAAAAAACAAAAATTGCCATTTTTAATTCTTTAGGCTGAAAGTGGAATGGGCTTTTGCCTATACTTCTATCTATCGCACATGCTGTGCGGTGCAATAGATAGAAGTATAGGCAAAAGCCCTTTCCACTTTCAGTCTGCATTGCCTGCAGCACCGCCCACAACCCAGCCCATAGCCTTGCTAACCGCACAGCTTTCAGTGTGCGAGTGAGAGCCAGCTGTCACGTGACACTCGCACACTAAGAGCTGTGTGTGTGGAAGGAGGAGCATTGTGGGCTTCAGTTCAGACTTCAGATAGTGAGGAGGTGCAGAGAAGCTGCTGTAACAGTTAGCTCCTGTTAGGTGAGGCATCCAATAACCGGTAAACTGTCTGCAGCAGTGTATAGAGGTTGGACGACTCAGTCTCAGGCAGAGAGAATGTGGGGGGAGGGGATTGCAAATTGTGTACAGAGGTTGCATCAATACACTGATTCTGTATTATTTGCATATGGCTTTTTTCAGGCAGAATACAAACTTTTCAAATCCTGTCAGAGCAGTCACTGCACGATCTGCAATCCCCTCCCCCCGCATTCTCTCTGCCTGAGACTGAGCTTTGCTGAAAGCAAAGAACAGAGGTAAGGGGAGTCAGGGGTTTGCTAGGCTTAATTACATGATTTATGTTATCAGTTGAAACTTCTCTAAAGTGACAGCCTGGGCAAGAGCTGTCCGCCTCTCTCTCTGCAGCTTACAAAGTTGCACAGTTTATTCAGTTTATTTAACCCACAGTTTATTTAACCCTACATGTTATGAGCAAACTTAAATTTTCTCCTAACTTGTAGGAACAAATATCAGGTAACATTTGTGTGTAAAAATGTGAGTCATACAGCTTCCTAATCACACTATATATAGAATATAAAGTCCTTATACTGCCCCAGTGACAGGACTCTTGTACGCAGTATATATATGGTAACTGCAGGGTGTATGTGGTGCTCTTGTCTTTCAATATACACAGGTTAGTTATGTACATACCTCACACACAGACTTTAACAACACACAGTAATACACATCACACACTGCCCTCACCTTGTACATAAGGATGTGTTAAGGTAACTGGCAGGGTGTGTGTGTGTGTATGTATGTATGTATGTATATATACACTCACACACACCTTAAAATGGGTGGAGCCATCTGATGGGTGGGGCTAGTGCTCCATCATCTTCAAAAGTCACTAGCCGCCACTGCTGCAATATAATAATCTCTTTGCTCATTCTCTCAGACATTTATTACACTCACACTCCTAACTTTCCTCACTCTATCCTCAGATACAGTTCTGTCTTTTATTACCTTCTCACTATTTCAGGGCCAGACTGGGAAATAAGACTGGCCCTGGAAATATTTGAAGACCGGTCCCAGCACCCCTTCAGCCCTGCCTCCTCTCCTGGGCCCAGCCCCCCATGCCCTGCTTTTACCCCCTCCACCTTACCTTGGGCATCTTTTCAGCTACCACAAGGCCCCCACACCCTCATCATGAGCAGAGAAGCCTTGAAGAAATGTGCTACACATGTACACAAGGCTCGCTCTCTGACCTCCCAGACAAAAGGCCAATCCGGCACTGCACTCCTTCTTTCCCGGTCTCATTCCTTTTATTATTTTCCCACTCTCTTCTTTTATCACCCATCTTCCTCATCTTTCTAACACACCCTCTCTCTTTTTCAGTCATGTTTATGCATGGCTCTTCTAATGGATTATAAGTAGGGGTGGTCTTTTGGTTTTACATATTTTAAAAGGCATAGGCGCAAATTACAAGTGGAGTGTTATCAGTATAAACAAATCCAGCGTACTGTATATTTTCTAACTTTAAATAAAATAAAGGTATACAAGGTATACGGTATATGACAAGGTATTTGAATGGAAAGGGCTATACTGTATATGGAATCAAGAGGGCTATGCTGTATATATACACACACACACTTTGGAGCCCTTTCCACTCAATACCTAAAAATAAGAAACATTTTTTAAATCATATTTAATAATTCAAGGGAGATGAAACCCAAAATTCTTCTTTAAATTTTCTGATACAGCACACAGTTTTTAACAACTTTTCAATTTTACCTTTTGCTTCATTCTCTTTGTATCCTTTATTTAATAAGCTGCAATGCAATTTATAATTCAATAACAACATGCATATATAAGCAGCCACCAATCAGCAGCAAGCTCCCAGCACTTGAGCCTACCTAGGTACCTAGGTATTCTTGGCAAAAATAGATACCAAAAGGCAAATTAGATAATTGAAGTAAATTTAAAAGTTTAATTGTATGCGCTATATGAATCACAAAGGAAAAACAAAATAGGTTTCATATCCCTTTAATAATCTGTTTTATTGTGTATGTACTGTAAATATTTTACATTCCAAAGTTATTTACATAGGGGAAAATGTTCTTTGTTTTTCTAAATATTTATTTCTATATATCTGTAAATATAAAAAAACACAGCTATATATTACCCACATCAATCGAATATACATATTTTTTTCTTTTCCAGCAGGCTGCACAGTTTCAGAATTTACAATAAGTTCATTGATGCAAGTGGTCACAGAAGAAAAACAGCTCCAAAGAAATGTAATAAACATTTTCTGTTGGAATTATAATAAAATGATTTGAAAAGACCTGTGTAATAATTAATGCATTTTCTATCACACATATAGCTATACTTTCAATATGATTTCATTTGATTGACTGAAAACATCACGTTAGATATTTTCCATGAAAAATAGGTGAGGAATAAACAGTAGGTAATGCATTCTCTTACATTACTAGATATGCACCCAGTTTTGCTCTGAGGACACTTTCTACCTTGTTGTTAATACATAATGGGATTCTGAGAGTGCTGTCAAAGGCATGGGTCGTGTACACAATCTAGTAAAAGCAAAAAAATAAAGAGCTTTATGTATTAAATGTTGGGTGGACAACAAACACGGTCCACTTTTTCATTGCACAAGCATTGCACCAGCAATGCTTGTGCAATGCTGCCCCCTGGTCACTGGAGGCTAATCAGCTGCTAGCAGGGGCTGTCAATCATCTCTAAGACTGCTGCTACTTAACTATCGTTTCAGGCCTCCAAAGCAGCAATTGCTGCTTGGTAAATGGTGCCCAAAGAGTTAGTTACATCATTTTACCAAATGCAAAGAAGCGTGACACTGCCAATTTGTGATTTACTCTAGATGCACCCAAAATATAGAGGTGGATTTCACTCTCAAACTTGAGTGGGTACATATCACATGCCATTTGGCTGGGTGACCACCAGGAGCTCACAGAAAACTTTTTTCATCCAATGACTCAGTCACTTAACGAGTCATTTAGAAACAGAAGAATGTCCAGTGATTCAAAAATATAAAATATAAATTTTATTTCCTCAGTTAAAAGAGTAAGAATAAAGAGTAAACAACATCATACCTTAATTATCCTAAAGAAAACATACTACCGGGACTGTTGTGATGACTTAAACTCAATAACTTTAAGTGTATATATGACTCAAATTAACCCATAAATGGCTAAAGTATTGAATGGATACAACATTATATAAAACATTAATTAAATTAAACCCTAAACAGCTGGAGTATTGAATGGATACAGCATTATCTAAGATTCCTTATATAAAAATGTATAGTAATTATTATAAAGAATTGTATACACAAAGGAGGGGGATAGATTGTGTACATTCACTACAATATATACCAAATTATGCATTAGTGATATTCTAGGACAGCATAATTACGTACTAAGCATATATAAGCATATATATATATATATATATATATATATATATATATATATACACACACATCGGTGATGCATGAATACAATATTATTTCAGACATGTATATAAAAGACATAAAGCTAGGGCAATAGTATAATAATAATGCATATAGCAACCTAAAACATTGATGGCACTGCATGTCACATTCTCTTCTTCCGTAATATTATGGGACATATAAACAGTAAAAAGCAACTCTGAAGGAAAAAAGCTTTATACATAGAAATAGTAAAATTATGATCACAAGCAATTCATTCCCAATAATTTATAAGGTCATACTCTGTATTTAATCCAAATGGGATTCTTGTCCCTAACTGGAAGATCCAATACATTTCTCGGTTGTTGAGAATTTTCTCCCTACTTCCCCTTCTTTTGAGTTTAAATACCTGTTCTATAGGCCTCCATCTAAAGGTTGTCTCACTGCAGCCATGATATTGGGCAAAATGTTGCACCAAAGATGTTGTTGTAGTTCCAATGGTGATGGTGGACAAATGTTCCCTGATAAATGACTTCATGTCACAAGTAGTAAGACCTATGTATTGGACGAAGAAGAAGATACACATGCTGCTAGGTATATGACGTATGTCGAGGTACAGTTTAAACATCTCTTGATTGGATACATTTTGTTTGTTTTCGTAGATGTAAATGTATCCCCAACCTCGACAAACTCACATGCCCTGCACCTAGTGTGTCCACACCGGTACATTCCATTATGGGTAAGCCTTTTTTATATTGGATTCTCCATTTGTCCTGTCATCACTAAGCGCTTTAGTTTGCTCTAACCAGTTATGAACTGGTAATGAAATAGATAATTCAAAGTGTGTAGTTAATTGTTATACAGTTTGGGTTATATTTACATCTGAGCACACCTTCTAATTTGTTTCAGTCACTTAAACCCAGACAAATCTGGATGCAAATCCCAATAGTAAAAATCACATATACAGTAAATATCAAATGGAACACACAAAATTGCATGCCATTACTTAAATGCACACCTCTAAGTTAAAAGCAATAATTCAAGAGTTAGATCGTTTGGCCAAATTCTAATAGGCCCTGGTGCCTTCTTAAGTCCTCTTCTTACTGTGGTAAGATATAAACTAGCAGTTTGATGGGGTTTTTTACAGCCATTAAAGGAGAGATTCTCTTTTTATGATCCATTGCCAAGTTTTGCCTCAACCATTCTCCAGTAAATAAAATTGTGTTTTCTAAACATCTTTATTTCCTATTGGCTGGTTTGTTCAAATCAGCCATGAGGAATGTTCCCTGGATGCATGGTATTTCTATTATCTGTTTGAAATTTCAAAGCAACTAAATGGAAGTATGATCATTCCTACTGGCAGTTAAAGGCGTTTATCACAGAAGGGGTTTCTCTTTTAAAGGTTGAGTGCATTTGTACATGCACTTGATACGTTTTAACTAATTTCATAATTAAATTAATGTCTCATAAAATTTGGACGCCAAATTTCTTTAAATATTCTGGACAAATTATAAATCTGTCAAGCCTGGCTAAGCGGGTTCAGGAGTTTGGAGCTCAGACATAGTCGTATCAGACTTAAATTCATCGTGGGCGCTAAAAGGGGCAAGTGAGAAGGGTTTCTTTGAGGAACTATCCCTTTTAGGCATGGTTGCAAAAGACAGACAAGGCAAGTTTATTATACAGGAATCTATACAGTCAAATTCTGGACACAGGATTTGGAGCCTTTGTGAGAACCACTGGACTTGGCAGCAGTAATTCCCACCTGGAGCTGAATCCTGAAGTAGTGCCTGCTCTAGGGCCTAGGACTGGAGTGACCCTAGAGTGCCCACTCTAGGGTTGAGAACTGGAGTGCCCAATCTAGGGCCAAGCACTGGAGCAGGATACATATGCTTGACAGGCACCCTCTACAGGACTTGGGAACTGGCACAGAATATTGGTGCTTGGGCAAAATGCAGGGCTTGGGTAATGGAGCAGGGTACTGGTGCTTGGCATTTATGTGTAGTGTGATAGGAGCGCCTAAAGGTGGATTCCTGCTGCTAAAAAAGTTCTTCCCTCAAAGAGAACTAAATGGTGGATAAGAAGAAAAAATGGGGTTTATTTAGCAGCGCTAAAAAAAAGCTAGGAAATGATGATACCAATCTAATTTATGTTTTATACAATCTAGTTTATTTAAAAATTCTTATAACACATAAAAACAACAGCAAATGCTTTTCCTAATTAATAAAGGGACGTCTCCCTTATACAACACTTATAAAAACAGACTAGAACCATATAATCCTAGAATTCCAGGTATAAAGGAATTAATTCTATAGATAACATATGGCAAGCAACAAATTTCTAAGATAAATGGTGAATTGAATATTTAAAAGGCACAAATATATCAGTCCTAACAGCTTTACAGTTCTTCAGTAACAAATACAGTTATAAAGTTACACAGTTACTTTCCTTGGACATATAATTGGCTCAGGTGTGCTGGATAGTTAAAAAGGCAAAAAACAGCCAATATTCTGATTTAGGTGCCAAAGCAATCGTGGTTAATGGAAATGGTTAATTTAACAGATATCAATTTATCAATTCTTGATAAAGCCCAGAAGGGTGAAACGCGTTTAATGGGACCTGCTACACTCTACTAAACTTCATTTACTACTGTCACAAAGCTGTGTGACCCTGCAACTTTAAACTTTTCTCCTGACCCTGCAAGTTAAAATCTACCTTTGGTAACTTGAGGGAATACGGTGTTACTGCTAAACACTGACCAAAGATTTCTTCAAACCTTAAGAAGTCTGAGGGAACCCAGATGAAAACAATATTTGGGCTATAAGAAGAAAGGAAAACAAAAAAAAGGATAACTACATCACCAGAACGGATCATCACCCCTGACCTCTGAATCAAAGAGAAGGTTAGGTGACTTATCAGAAGCACCAGGAACAAACAGTCTGTGAATCCCTCACAGTGAAGAATATCAGCGGTTGCAACCAGGACAGATTAAGGTACCTCTACACTAATTTGCACTACGTTTTTTAAAACACGCAAAAACTGAACTTTAAAGACATCAAGGTATTCATCTGTTAAATTATCCATTTCCATTAACCACGATTGCTTTGGCACCAAAATCAGAATATTGGCTGTTTTTTGCCTTTTTAACTATCCAGCACACCTGAGCCAATTATATGTCCAAGGAAAGTAACTGTGTAACTTTATAACTGTATTTGTTACTGAAGAACTGTAAAGCTGTTAGGACTGATATATTTGTGCCTTTTAAATATTCAATTCACCATTTATCTTAGAAATTTGTTGCTTGCCATATGTTATCTATAGAATTAATTCCTTTATACCTGGAATTCTAGGATTATATGGTTCTAGTCTGTTTTTATAAGTGTTGTATAAGGGAGACGTCCCTTTATTAATTAGGAAAAGCATTTGCTGTTGTTTTTATGTGTTATAAGAATTTTTAAATAAACTAGATTGTATAAAACATAAATTAGATTGGTATCATCATTTCCTAGCTTTTTTTTAGCGCTGCTAAATAAACCCCATTTTTTCTTCTTATACTGGTGCTTGGCAGACATCCTCTGCAGGGCTTGGGTACTGGAGCAGGATACTGGTGCTTGGCAAAATGCAGGGCTTGGGTAATGGAGCAGAATACTGGTGTTTGGCAGACACCCTCTGCAGGGCTTGGGTATGGGAGTATGAAAATGGTGCTTGGCAGAAGTCCTCTGCAGGGCTTGGGTACTGGAGCAGGGTACTGCAGTGACAGGTTGGGGACACTGGATACACAGGAAGCTGTAACAGGCTGATAACAGGAGAATAGTCTGAAGACAAGCCAAGGGTCAGAATACCAGAGAGCAGTCCAATCAATCACCAAACACAGGGGAAATCCAGAAGAATAGTTAGGAGACGAGACAAGTTTAGTATACTAGGGAAGCAGTTCCATTTTTCACCAAGCAGATATGATCCATAAGAAAGATCAGTAAACAAGCCAAGATCAGATCCCAGTAGATAGACCAAAACAACTTGAACTTAGGAAACTGAACAGAGGCAGAAACAAAGTGAATTAACCACATTATCAGGACAGGATGTAGTTTGAGAGGCTGCCTTTTATAGTGGTGCTGATTAAGTAACTGCCTGCAGCTGGCAGGAAGGTGGAGCCAGAGAGCAAGTCAGTGCAGGCAGCAAGACAAAGAATCTCTCAGACAGAGCCAGGGCTTTCTAATGACTTTAGTGGGAAGGAAAGAGATTCAGTGATTGGAGATCCCCGGATCAATTCTGAGCACGGGTGTGACAGTTTCTGAAACAATTCTTAATCCTGTGCGCATCTCTAATAGCCTGTCTGTCTTTTTTATCTTTAGTGTGGTGTCACAAAAAGCTAATAAATCAACCTGTCTGCAAACACCTCAAAAGACACTTTATCACCATTTTTATATTATGAATAGAAACTCTCCCAAGCTTCACTGTCATAAAAGCACTGGAATGTTTAGGTTTTATTCTGCCCAAGGCACCCCAAGTTCTGCACTACCATCCATTATACTGAGATAAGGCACGGCTTGTGTGTATCTATCTGTGTGTTCTGGAAGTTTTATGTGTTTTTGCTTGTGTGTATATGTGTTTGTACTAGGGATATATCAAGTCATTGTGCTAATCAAGAAACCTCCAGTTGAATAGAAATTTAAAAAGGACACTTATTTCATAATACTCCTCAGGTTCCAACAATATACAAGCTTTTTTTAATAGTTTATGTTGATAGGCTTTATAAATATTTCAAGTCTTTGTGCCGCCTTGGTCTCCCCCAACTTTACATTCAATGTGGACTAAGCCCAGCCAAAGTTACCCTGCTTATGGACCCATATAAGAAACAATTCTTTTGACAAGCATTTTTTTTAGTTCTCCCTATGTGTTACTATTGTTAAATGTTACCTACATTCAGTTGGATATATATATATATATATATATATATATATATATATATATATATATATATATATATATATATATATATATATATACATGAGTGTGTGACACCCTTAAAATTAAATGATATTTGCCTTCCAAATTTTATTTAGGTATCATACAATATTTCATTAAGATTTCAACACTTCAAATATCATGTATAACTGGTTTTTGCCTTTTTGAGACACAACAAGCTACACTGACATGATCAGGAAGTGGGTGTGAAATTTGTGCAATCATAAAGAGTAATATATGTAAATGTTTTGCAATATATGTATTTCTTTTGCAATATTGTAAATTATATCGTGGCAGGGCACTGATTAATTATTTACGAAATACAAGGAAAATGTTTAAGAAAATAGTCAAATATTTAAGCCATTAACCATTGAAACAAATTATTACAGATATGTAACTATTATTCAAATAGGATGCATACAGGCACATCCTAATGCAGCCAATACTAGCAGACTAAGCTGAATGACACAACCATGGAACTTTTAATACTTGCAAGCCCCTCTCCATATGATCTCCCAGAAGCAATAGGGAGAGTGGAAACAGGGGTAACTGGTATCTGGGGCCAGGGGCAGGCCCAACCCACCTGCTATAATATTGCTCAATTAATTCACTGTGGCTGCCATTGTGCTTTAATTTGAGCATGGCATGATGGTAGTTTCCATGTTGTGCACAGGTTTTAGCATGATGTCAAACGATTCATCAGCACAAGGAGGCAATATCTTAGTGCCCATTGAGCACTGCATTAGGCACTCTGTGTGGGTGGTATTTTGTGTCAGATTTGCTGAATATGCTTCCCTTAAAACTTTGTTTTGTTTGGTTTTATTTTCATTATAATGGATTCAAATGAATGTTCTTTCTTTTTACGTATTTTGTCACCTGAAAAAATCTCTGGGTGCCCTTACCTGATGAAATCTGCTATGCACGCCTATGATTATTCAACAAGCAGTGGCCCAAACAGAAGGAGAATTGTTATCTTCTTATCAGTTGTCACATTTAGCAGATTTCTCTTTATAATATCAAAGATACAAAGACAATCATAGCCTGCCAGAGCCTAAATTGAATTCACCCCCTCGGCAGAAACTAATTCTCTTTATTTACCCTGTGAACAAATAATCCGATATTTAAAAAAAATAATTATAGTACCAAGTGTGCCCAATATATTTTAGTCTTACACTATCAATATTATGGTTTTACTTGTTGCACAGATACTAAGCAGCTGGCACACAGTGGTCAGGAGCAGGTATTAAAGGGACATTAAACACTTTGAGATGGTAATTTAAAATGATAAACTGTATAAATAAAAAAGACTTTGCAATATAGTTTCATGATTTAATTTGTCCCCTTTTCCTTAAAATCGATTCTGAAATTGTGGGCATTTTATATCCTGTTGGAAATGGAAGTGCAGAACACTCTTATATTCCATACAGACATTGGCTGCACACTCTTGTGACCTATTTATAACTGTCCCTAATTGGCCACAGCAGAGAAAGTAACCTAAGTTAACACATGGCAGCTCCCATTGTTTTATAGATGCTAAGGGGTGAATTTATTAATGTGCGAGCAGACATAATACAATGTAGCGTATCATGTCCACAGCACATTGATAAATGCCGACCGCATACACTGTCATTATTTATCATTGAACCAGCAGTTCTTGTGAACTGCTGGTGCAATGCCGCCCCCTGCAGATTCGCGGCCAATCGTGTCAACCAACCCAATTGTATTAGATCGGGTTGATTTCTGTCCGCTGTCTGAGTCAGAACAGGCAGACATGTTATGGAGCAGCGGTCTTTAGACCGTACGGAGCTTGATAAATTGACCCCTAAACCTTTCCACTTATTTTGTCAATATTTTAATAACTAATGAAACTTTAAAAAACACATCTACATGTTATTCACAGACTAATCTTTTTTTGAATGCATCATTCTATCTAACATTTATTTAGTGTTTAATGTACCTATAATTACTGATTAACCCTCCCACTCCTGAGCATGACAATCAAAGGGTTAATTCCAAAGTCCAGTTTTGAGTCTCAGCAACTTTGACTCCAAATTTTACATGCATGTGCACAAGTACTCACACAGTTGTATACACTCATCTGATGTGCTGTAATGCAAAGAGAATGCTAACATACATCAATGCAGGACTAGGGGGCCGATTTATCAAGGACCAAATGGCCCCTGATGCACCTGTTTCCGCGCAAGCCTTCAGGCTTGCTAGAAACAGCAGTTAAGAAGCAGCGGTCTTAAGACTACTGCTCCTAAACTGGTCCGCTGCCTCTGAGGGTTTATTGACACCCCCTGCTAGCTGCCGATTGGCCGCAAATCACTAGAACTGCTTGTACAATGTTAAATGCCGACAACGTATGCTGTCAGCATTCAGCAACGTCTGTCGGACATAATACGCTACAACGTATCATGTAGGACAGACATTGATAAATCGGCCCCTAGGAGATGATCAAAGTTAGCTGATTATGCTCTCTGCTATGAGGACCACTTCATAGCCTAAAGTCTAATCTAGTTACTGCTGCTCTTCGTCTTAGGAGTAATGTGAACACAGGGTATGCAACTCCTTGTACACTCTACCATTAATGAGCTCCTCCCCATAGGATTTTGTGCAGCTATCTCCTTACACTGTTTGTGAAGATACAGTTCAAGTTTGATTATTCAGCATTACGGTTACCAGCTCCATTTTCTTTCCTTATCGAGACTTGCATTATAGCTAATCAGTGCTGACTCATAAATAACTCCTTGGGAGTGAGCACAATATTATCTATATAGAACACATGAACTTGCACTGTCTAGTTGTGAAAAACTGTCAAAATGCACTGAGATAAGAGGTGGCCTTCAAGGCCTTTGAAATTAGCATATGAGCATATCTAGGTTTAGCTTTGAACAGAGAATACAAAGAGAACAAAGCAAATTTGATGATAAGAGTAAATTGGAAAGTTGTTTAAAATTGCATGCCCTATCTGAATCATAAAAGTTTACTTTTGACTAAACTGTCCCTTTAAGATAGCTGCAGGAACTGCTAGGTTTTTGGGAACAATTAGAAGAGTAATCCATAATCAGGACAACGTTCAGTAACAAAAGGCCAGCTAGGAACCAGGTGTCATAGTAAAAGGGCAGAACAGCAAGATAATGCATAAAACAGTTCCAGTGTCAAGATAAGAGGTCAGGCCGGAAGCATGAACACTTGGACTTCCATACATAATAATCAAGCACTGAATGGGAATCCCTCATATCCAGACTAGGACTAAGGGAATCTGCAAGGGGTTAATTCTGACAAAGGATAAAAAATAGTGTTATCCTTAGTGCAATTACAGACATTCCAAACTTCAGGAAGATGCACAGCCTACCCTACACTGTTGGCCACACTAATCCATAGGCTTCTTAGCCCAGCCCCAGAACTCTATAGTTGCATTCATCCTAGAACTAGCTCACCTGCCCGCCATGCAAGAATCAGTAGCACAAAATAATCTTTAATAATCTTAATTATCTGAAAAGAACCCACAAAATGAGAACCCAATTTTCTGGAAGGGCAGGACAACTTAAAATTAAAGACAACCAAACCAGGAAACCACAAACATGGGAACCTATCCACAAATAATTTTTTTTATGAAATGGGAACCTATCCACAAATATTTTATTGTTGTTAAACCCAAAGCAATGTTTCTCACAGTAACTTGGTCAGAAAAGACAATTGTTGGTTCAAATCTGCGACAGGTGAGAGAGAGGGAAGATTTGGAAAGACTGAAGGTTGGAAATTATAATTTGCAAAATAAAAGTGACTGATGAGTATGGGTATTATATGCAAACTCATCTGTAGGAAGCAAACAGCCCAGTTAGCTTGAAGATACATGCATAAACACTCAAATATTGCTCCAGAGCCTGATTAGTTTGGTTTTCTGGCCATTAGTCTGAGGATGATAACCAGAAAACAAGGATCTCGAGATGTGAAAACAAGAACAAAAATGTTTCCAAAACCGGGAGGTAAACTGGGAACTTCTTTCAGATAAAGCATTCCAAGGTAAGCCATGTAATCTGAAAATTACAGATTTGCAGTCATACTGGCAGAAGGCAAACCTACAGTCAGGATGAAATGTGTTATCTTGATAAGACGATACACAAGAACAGAAATTGTGTCATAAACATCAGCCAAAGGAAGATCCAGAATTAAGTGTATTGATACATAAGTCCAGGGACTTTCAAGAACTGACAAAGGATGCAAAGGACCAACTGAAGCTAAAGTGAAATGCTTCATCCCGGTACAGACATCCACTTTTTATTCTTAGAACCAGGTTGAAAAGTATTTACAAAATTAAATCTGGTAAAGAACAGTGCCCAACAAGCTTTTCTAGAACAAAGTTGTTTTGCTGCTCAAAGATATTCAAGGTTATGATAGTCTGTTAAAATAGTAATAGGTTGAGTAGCACCCTCCAAAAAATATCTCCATTCCTCCCATGCAGGGATAGGCACAGACAAAGGCTGTGGTGGACATTTTCCAAAGTACAGACCTTAATGAAGGACGCCAAGGTACATTTGAAATTAATAACATTACTTTATAGTGCTTGGTGTTATTATACTGATGCAGATACCACTGATCCTATAACCAGCCCTCCTCTGGCTATACCCAAGTGTCAGTGTCACTACTGTGTCATTATATAGCGCTGGGTGTTATTATTCTGATGCAGATACCACTGATTCTATAACCAGCCCTCCTCTGGCTATACCCATGTGCCAGTGTCACTACTGTGTCATTATATAGTGCTGGGTGTTATTATACTGATGCAGATACCACTGATCCTATAACCAGCCCTCCTCTGGCTATACCCATGAGGCAGTGTCACTACTGTGTCTTTGTATAGTGATTGGTGTTATTATACTGATGCAGATACCACTGATTCTATAACCAGCCCTTCTCTTGCTATACCCATAAGCCAGTGTCACTACTGTGTCTTTGTATACTGCTGGGTGTTATTATACTGATGCAGATACCACTGATCCTATAACCAGCCCTCCTCTGGCTATACCCATGTGCCAGTGTCACTACTGCGTCTTTGTATAGTGATTGGTGTTATTATACTGATGCAGATACCACTGATCCTATAACCAGCCCTCCTCTGGCTATACCCATGTGCCAGTGTCACTACTGTGTCTTTGTATAGTGCTGGGTGTTATTATACTGATGCAGATACCACTGATCCTATAACCAGCCCTCCTCTGGCTATATCCATGTGCCAGTGTCACTACTGTGTCATTATATAGCACTGGGTGTTATTATACTGATGCAGATACCACTGATCCTATAACCAGCCCTCCTCTGGCTATACCCAAGTGTCAGTGTCACTACTGTGTCATTATATAGCGCTGGGTGTTATTATACTGATGCAGATACCACTGATCCTATAACCAGCCCTCCTCTGGCTATACCCAAGTGTCAGTGTCACTACTGTGTCATTATATAGTGCTTGGTGTTATTATACTGATGCAGATACCACTGACCCTATAACTAACCCTTGTCTGGCTATACGCATGTTCCAGTGTCACTACTGTGTCTTTGTATAGTGATTGGTGTTATTATACTGATGCAGATACACATCCAGTATTTCACTCAGGCTTATTCCATAACTTATCACCCAATATCGCCAACAGTCTCTTGACAAGTCACTAGCTTTATTTACACTACATATTTTTTTTTATTCCTTTTATTCAATCAAAACATATACTAAGGTTGTGGCGGACACTTCAAGGGCTAGTCATGGACACCAGTGTCCGTGTACGGACACCTTGCCTATCCCTGCTCCCTGCAACTCTCTCACATTTTAATACTCTTTAGCTGACAACACATGTTGAGAATAGAAGGCCACTTGATGTAGCTAACCCTTATGTTCTACTCATTATGAAAGGAGAGCACCAATAGCATCCACTTGTATTTTTGCGCCTAATTTGCACTTAAGTAAGCAGAGTTTTAAGTTTGTCATAATCCACTTAAAGGGACACTGTACCCAAAAATATTGTTTCGTGATTCAGATTGAGCATGCAATTTTAAGCAACTTTCTAATTTACTCCTATTATCAAATTTTCTTCATTCTCTTGGTATCTTTATTTGAAATGCAAGAATGTAAGTTTAGATGCCGGCCCATTTTTGGTGAACAACCTGAGTTGTCCTTGCTGATTGGTGGATAAATTCATCCACCAATAAAAAAGTGCTGTTCAGAGTACTGAAACCAAAAAAAAGCTTAGATGCCTTCTTTTTCAAATAATGATAGCAAGAGAACGAAGAAAAATAGATAATAGGAGTAAATTAGAAAGTTGCTTAAAATTGCATGCTCTTTCTGAATTACAAAAGAAAAAATTTGGGTTCAGTGTCCCTTTAAGCCTTTAGAGTCCAAGAGAAAACGACATTACCTCAGAAAAATGTCTAATTGTATGGCTCTGGGATGATTTGGATACCCTAGGGGAACTTTTTAAAAAGAATAAAATTATTTTACCAAATACCGATCTCTAACCTGAAAATCAATAATTGCCTTACTGAAAATTTGACTCTAGAGAAAGGGACACAACAGGTGCCCGTTATCACCCCTCCTTTTTAATATTTCATTGGAACCTTTTGCAATTCTCCTATGCCAGGAGATGGCGAGCATTCTTGTCGGACATTATAAATCTGTATTGACTCTTTTTTCAGATGACCTGTTACTATTCTTGAGTAATATAAAATCCTCTATTAAACCATTCCTTGAGCTTGTGGATCTATTTGGATTATTTTTAGGTTATAAAATTAATACGGATAAATCAGAAATCCTATGGATCTCACCACCAAGATTAAAAGGATAAAAGGATAGCAATGCCCTTTCAAAATGGTTGATTCAATTATCTATCTTGGAATTAAAATATGTAAAGACCCAGATAGATGGTATAACCTGAATTCCCCCCAGCCCCCTATTTTCCAGACTGAATGAGAGCCTTTAAAGATGGACACAGCTACCACTCTCTTTATCGACTACAATAGCTCTGATCAAAACGATCCTCTTTCCCAAGCTACTATACCTTCTACAAAATTTGCCATTTATTATTCATACTAAAGACATCATACATTTTAATAAAATGGCGGCTAATTTTATTTGGCAAATAATACATAATTTCCACTAAGTAATAATAAATCGGTTTCAAATACTAGTCTTTTAAATACTTCAAGCAGTCTTTATTAACACACAGAATTTTTCTTTGTAGCTTTGTTTTGAGATTTGTAACACATGTAGTATTTCTCTTTCACTGTGCTACAACTTTTTTCTCACTTGGTTGTAATCTTATATATATTATTATTTAGGTATCAATCAACGTAGCTCTTCTAGAACACACTAATCCACAGCATTAATATATGTAACACATCCTTATAGATTCATTGTAGCAACTTTTCTAGCTCTTAGCACTATTAAATATTTTGGAACTTTCTCTGTAGCAGACATAGTCCCCCTCTCTCTTGTGTAGACAGGATACAAATGCTTATCTATATTTCTTTTTTCACTATTATATATATTTTCTCACTGCTCTTAACATTTTTACATTCTCCTATATATTTATATTTCTATATTTTTATATTTTCATCGTTTGCGTCCTCTAGAAATCCACAGTATATACCCCACACTTATTTATGTAAAACACTATACTTACATTTCTCTACATCGCACTTTAGCCACCCTCTTTCTGAGGGAGGCACTCCTTTAAGTTTTTACATATTGATTAGGTAATTTAGAATTCGCCATTAATCAGGGCATGCATTCTTTATCATATATCATTTTAATTAATAATGCCGATCAACAACAGTTTAAGTGACTACAAGTAAAATGGGCAAAAGGTTTTCCCTCTTTAACTATAGATGACTTTAAGAATAGCTTTGAATTGGTTAATAGATCCTCTTTTATAATGACCTGGAGAGAATCACAGTGTAAACTTTTAAATAGAGCTTAAAGGGACACTCAGGTTAAATCAAATTTTCATGATTCAGATACAGCATGTAATCTTAAACAACTTTCCAATTTACTTCCATTAAAAAAAATGTGCACAGTCTTTTATAATTACAATTTTTGAGTCACCAGATCCTACTGAGCATGTGCAAGAAGTCACAGACTATACGTATATGCATTTGTGATTGGCTGATTGCTATCACATGGTACAAGGGGAGTGGAACTATACATAACTTTCAAATTTGTTATAAAAATCTACTACTCATTTGAAGTTCAGACTAAGTGCTATTGCATTGTTTTGTTATCTTGCATTTGTTGATTATGCAAATCTAATGTGTTGACTGGTCCTTTAAATAACGCCAGCACAAATTGGTAGATGTCTCCAAGATGTAATTTTGTGCCGGCAGATTTAATACATTATTTCTGGCTCTGTCCAAAAATTAGACAATACTGGTATAAAATCAATTACTGGTTAAACAGGGCTTTGGATGGGAATTTTCAAATAGACAGGAAAACTATTTTCTTCCTGTGCCCAGTAGAAAGACATATAAACTATAAATTAATCAACACAGTTATTCTGCTAGGAAGAAATCTCATTCTTGCAAATTGGAAAGCAAAAACAGACCCCATCCTTTTCTAGGTTTTCCAAGGAAATCCTAGATCTAATAATAATGGAACAATATCTAGTATCAGCAAATATAGACAAATCTTTAAATCGTTATCTAGGCAAATGGATAAGACTAATCAAGTCATACCCCGCAGAGAAACAACTACAACTAATAGCCCCACTTAGAAAACTACAAGCATTTAGCTAGATGTCTCAATTGGGGGTACTCCCGAGATTTTGGACAGATCAGTAAATTGTAAATAAACTTTGATCTCAGAAGGGGGGGGGGGAATACCCTTTTTTTCTCTGTTTTCTTTTCTTTTTGTATATATCCAGATAGAGTATGGATGTAATACTACATCCATACTCTATCTAGGAACTATATGATGTGGAATATATCCTTGGATTTAATAAAAATGCAAATTATGTAGGAAAAAAGAATTAAATACAACAGTCTTTCCTTGTTATTTCTGTTTAAAAATGGATAGATAAGTAATATGATCATCAAGAAATTTTATTATATTGCACCAGAAATGATTACTGCACATAGATAAGGATATTTTTATGACATACTTTGTGTTAAGCTGTAGATAAAATACAACATTCCAACAATGTGAGCATAAGAAAATATGTATGTTTAGTTAAACTTGAGTGTTTTACGGGTCCCATTTGTACAATCTCTGTTATTTCCTTTTCTTTTGCCCTACGTGGCACTGAATGTGTGTATATATGTCGGAAACATTGCTAGATTTAAATATATATATATATATATATATATATATATATATATATATATATATATATATATATATATATATATATATATATATATATATATATATAAAGAAAAATGTCTAATAAACCTTTTATAAAAAATTGCAAAGCTAATGAATCTCTGCACAGCCTTTTTGCTATTAGGATTTGGCCACTCCAAAATATCAGAAACTTTAGGGTGTATCCCAAAAATTTAACTAAAGTTAGGAAAATGTACACTTCTCCAACTTAGCAGTCAATTCTTCATTCATATGTAAAATATATTTTAGAAACACATTACATGATAATGGATTTTATTTTGTGTTTAAGCAACTATAAGTATATGAAATGATTACCTTCTTTATAGAAAATAGTTAATTTTGCCATGTTTTCAAAACACCCACATTTTCTTCCCACTAAATCCTGACATCCATTTAGCAGTAACTTCCTCCTGGACCTCAGGAGCTATACACACACACACACACACACACACACTGTAAGGAGTTTGCCTAGGCATTTTCCACTGTATCAAGTACAATTTGTGTCCTGAGCTTGCAATATGAGCAGATTTGCTTACACTAAACTTTCCTTTATCAGAAAAGAAGCACTAAATGATCAATTTAAAAAAAAAAACTAATACAGTGCTTTTACTCTAAAAACAGAAAAGCAAAACTTATTATCAGGAGGTCTGCTCATATATTAATTACTATATCTTTACACAGCAAATCATTTTAGTCATTTGATAGAGGCAGCAAGGGGTTACATTCATGAGTCTGTCAAAAAGTGGGAGGATCTAATGCACAGGACCACACTTGTATCCCCAGCCTGGTCTCTTGATTAGTCTCACAATTTAACACAAGCAGCACTACAAAACTAATAGGACATTTTCTAAGAGGTTATATCACCTAGAAAAGAGAGAGAGGGTAGCTTGAAAAGCAAGAAGGACAAAGACCTCAGCTGACTAGTAGGCAGTTAAATCTAACATTTTATTAGGGGAATTGTAAGGTGGTAGATAATATTTACAGAGCTTCAGGCATGGATGAAGTTTCCTGGTTGCCTAGGAGATGTCATCTTTCAGAGAAGGCTGATTGGCTGCCGGTGCACCAGCATTCTCAAGCACTGCTCAGCTTCTGAGCGCAGATGAAAGAGCCAGGCAGTTTGCATATGAGCAGGTGTACAAAGCAATCATATAACTGCCCTGCTAATTGGACTTAAAAAGTTGATTTCAAAGGGCACTGGAAAGTTTATGAATTTAAAAGGTAAATAACAAAATGAAAAAAAAAACATTAACAGAGATAACTAGAATAAAAGCAACCAATGAAAACAGTGAATCCACATGAGCAGAGGAGACTAGACAATGAGTAGTGTTCTACTGTCCATATACTGTCCATAGATACCCTATTCCTCCTCTTTCTTCTTTGATGCAGAATTAGAGCAAGTTTTAGAAGAATGGCA
Organism: Bombina bombina; assembly: GCF_027579735.1. Taxonomy (NCBI): domain Eukaryota; kingdom Metazoa; phylum Chordata; class Amphibia; order Anura; family Bombinatoridae; genus Bombina; species Bombina bombina. The sequence continues at coordinate 171,989,737 of NC_069499.1, read as the reverse complement.
ACGAAAATTGAATGGTTCCACAAATAAAAAATAACCAATGAAATGAAACATCTTGTAACATGCATTGGAGAATTGATTGAAGATGAAACAACAAGAAGATGAGTCTGACACAAATTGCTTGAAGTAGGCTGAAAAACGTCTTAACTGGGATGTTACGTGGTAAACGGACCTGAAAGGAATCGGATATATATGAATAGGTGGAAGCAAAACAGATAGGATAAGGGAAAGGGAAGAGTGAGAAAATATGTGTCTCTGTGTCTTTAATAAAATCTAGATAATGGGGCCTATTTAACAAAGGTCTGTTGGACCTGATCCGACAGTGCAGATGATTTCCGACAGACCTCGCTGAATGCGGAGAGTAATACGCTCTCTGTATTCAGCATTGCACCAGCAGCTGCTGGTGCAAAGCCACCCCCTGCAGATTCGTGGTCAATCGGCCGCCAGCAGAGGGGTGTCAATCCAGAGCTTGATAAATGGGCCCCAATACCTTCACTATCATAGGATAATCTGAACTTTATTACAATCACAGAGCTAATTTAAAGCAAATCGGATTATCGGAGTAAAGAGGAAGCAGTTTTAGAGATTGGTTTAAAATAAAATTGCCTAAATGTGGAATTGGAAGATAAATCTGCTGCATTCAAAATGTCTTGGAGGGAACAGGATTTTAAAAATGCTTTAGAAGCAGAGGCTTCTCAAATTGAGTGAGCTAAAAAGAAATCCTCCACTCCACATAAGAGAAGAATCCATTTTACCCACCTAGCTTTGGTAGTGAAAGAGACAGGTTTATGATACGAAATAAAATAAATTAGTTATTGAGAGGAGGAAGGGGATATAAGAATGATGGTTCTAGTCTCATATTCTCTAAGACAAGAGGCAACACAAAGGTTAGGTTGGTCTGTAAAAAAAAGGATAGAAAAGAGATTTAGAAAAACATTTAGCGCATTTATCAAGCTCTGAATGGAGCTTGAGGGCCCGTGTTTCTGGCGAGTCTTCAGACTCACCAGAAACAGCAGTTATGAAGCAGCGGTCTAAAGAGCGCTGCTTCATAACCCTGTCCGCCTGCTCTGAGCACACAGTGGTAAAAAATATACTATAGAGGGATACCACACATGCAATAGCAACTATGTTATATATTTAATCAAATGCCCATGCTCTTTAATTTACCTAGGTGAGTCCACCCAATTGGTCAGAGAGAGATTAAGCCAACATAGAACTAATATCAGAAGAAAAAATCTAGATGCTCCCTTGTCGAAGCATTTTATTGACAAGGGACACGCTATCAGCCAACTCAGGTGGCAAATTATAGCGCATGTAAAGGTTCAAAGAAATGGCATGAATAGGGAGACACTATTGAAGCAACGTGAAATGTGGTGGATACACCATTTTGACACCTTAATACCTAAAGACCTTAACAGGGATTTTGATTTATCATGTTTCCATTAATAACAACATAAATTTGTCTGTACCAATACCAATATCATCTAGTGAGTAAGGGCATATTCACATTGGCTAGAGACTGTGATAGTGACAATACTGTATAGTCAGTGAACCTTGCTGTGAAAAAGCTTTACAGTGATACATATCATGAATTTATTTAGAACAATATGTTCAATTGAAAAGCACTTAATGCTGCATATATGCTGATAATAACAAATGTTTATGTTATCATATGATAATGTTATGGATACCTTGTATATGGTACCAGTTTTAATGATGATGCTTTGTAACAAGTAGTTTTTTCATGTAGCCACTAGGTGGCAGCCATAAGGCACTATGAGGTCAGTTTGGCGCCAAAGAAAGTGTATTTAAATGTGGAGGAAAAGTGTTGTGATGTGGTGAAGATGTAAAGATGGAGGAAATGCTGGGCCCACCGAGAGTGAACCAAATTTTCAAACAAAGAAATGATGTCCACCTAAAAAAACAAAAACAAAAAACAAACAAACTCTCGGTGGGCCCAGCATTTCCTCCATCTTTACATCTTCACCACATCACAACACTTTTGGATATTTACAACCACTATTTGATCCCACAGGATCTGGGTGACTATAGTTTGACTTATTCACTTATTTTTGCATCTACTAATTTTCATTTTTGAATCTACAATTTTTCATTTTTTCATTATTTTTTCACACCGCGTGTAGGATTTATCGACATTTATTTGGAATTTTGCATTTCTACACATTTTGTATTTTCATATTCTATATTTTATATTTTTATTTATATTTGTACACCATTTGTCCACATTGTTGTATATCACTGAATTTCACTGGACCTCACACTTAGGAGGACAACCATATCCATTGTACTTACCATTGTTTTTATTCTAAACATCTGTTTTATTGCACCTTCATATGGTTTTTACTGCATTTGTATTTTTATTATAATTTTCCATGGATCCATGTATTGTATAAAATGTATGTATTAAGTTTTTATGTGTATTAGGCAATAAATTAGGTTTTATTGTACATACTGTTACACCCATTTCTATCCCTTTGCCTCCGGTTGGTAGACGCTTGGGGGTCCCCGTACATTTTAGCTGATTTCTATTGTTGGTTACTAGGTATCACCCCCCTCAAGCCCATAGGGAACAGAGTAGGCGCTTGTCCACATCCCATACATGCACTATCTACCAGCTGTGCTGATATCCCAAATTTGAACTTTCTGCTCTGAGCAGGCGGACCGGAATTGCCACAATTCAACACGATCGAGTACACCTCCCTGCTGGCGGCCCATTGGCTGCGAATGTGCAGGGGGCGGAGTTGCACCAGCAGCTCCTGTGAGCTGCTGGTGCAATGCTGAATACGAAGAGCGTATTGCTCTCCGCATTCAGCAATGTCTTGTGGACCTGATCCGCACTGTCGGATCAGGTCAGCAATATCTTTGATAATTCGGCCTCTTAATCCTATGGGACAAAAGGCAAGCTACACCGAAAGGGGAAAAAGTATATGTCTTTGGCTCTGATGTCAGAAACTCAGTGAAAAGAAAGAAGGCAAAAAAGTGTAGACAATTTAGTGGAAAGTTGTTTGAAGGGACAAAATAAACTTTCATGATTTAGATAGGGTATGTAATTTTAAACAACTTTCCAATTTACTTTTATCACCAATTTTACTTTATTCTTTTGGTATTCTTAGTTGAAGGCTAAACCTAGGAGGTTCATAGGCTAATTTCTTAGACCTTGAAGGCTGCCTCTTATCTGAACAGCGTTGATTTCATCAACTAAAAGTAGACTAAAATCAGAATAAAACTAAAGAAATTCTGATGACTAAAATACTACTAAAACTAAAATGGTATTTTAGACAAAAGACTATGATTAAATCTAAATCAAAATGACATTTTAGTCAAAAGACTATGGGGCCTATTTATTAAAGGTCTTGCGGAACTGATTCGACAGTGCAATACGCTCTCCTCATTTAACATTGCTCCAGCAGCTCACAAGAGCTGCTGGTGCAACGCCGCCCCCTGCTGACTCGCGGCCAATCGGCTGCCAGCAGGGAGGTGTCAATCAACCCAATCGTACTCGATCGGGTTGATTTCCGGCGATTCCTGTCCGCCTCATCAGAGCAGGTGGACAGGGTTATGGAGTAGCGGTCTTTAGACCGCTGCTACATAACTGCTGTTTCTGGTGAGTCTGAAGACTCGCCAGAAACATGGGCCCACAAGCTCCGTTCGAAGCTTGATAAATGGGCCCCTATGACTAAAACTAAATCAAAATTTGCTGTCAAAATTAACACTTTATGCAAGTATTTATAATCAATCCATACCAAATTACTGCTCTTTGTAAAAAAAAAAGAAAAAAAGAAGCAAGGCTATCTTCTTGTTTATGTACCACAACAGTTAAATCTGTTAAATCTGTTAAATTCAAATCTGTTGTGTTGAGTTACTTGATACTTGTTTTAATTATTAACAGAGAACTGTTAAAGTTTTTATATCGGGTAATATGTGCAATACAGCCAATACAGTTTACAGTTTGTTTGCTTTATATTTTAAAGTTGCATTTCTGTTTGTTTATGAAACTTGGTTTTATTTCATTTTAAGTTTAATAAAGACGTTATATATCACAACAGCTAAATCTGTGTCTGTATTGCATGTTTAAACCTTAATACCATAAATAATAACAAGTGTTATGTTAACTCCTGGAGTATATAATGAGTTTGGAAATTATAGAGAAATGCTTAAATAATGCTTTATACTTTCAGGCCCATTTATCAAGCTCCGTACGGAGCTTGAAGGGCCGTGTTTCTGGCGAGTCTTCAGACTCGCCAGAAACACAACTTATGAAGCAGCGGTCTAAAGACCGCTGCTCCATAACCCTGTCCGCCTGCTCTGAACAGGCGGACAGGAATCGCCGGACATCAACCCGATCGAATACGATCGGGTTGATTGACAGCTGCCTGCTGGCGGCCGATTGGCCGCGAGTCAGCAGGGGGTGGCGTTGCACCAGCAGCTCTTGTGAGCTGCTGGTGCAATGTTAAATGCGGAGAGCGTATTGCTCTCCGCATTTAGCGAGGTCTTGCGGACCTGATCCGCAGTGTCAGATCAGGTCCGCAAGCCCTTTGATAAATGGGCCTGTTTAACTAAACCCCTTAGATTTTAGTCAAATTATCAATTTATTAAAGTCTGGCAGACATGATATGCTGTAGCATATCATGTCCGCCAGACATCGCTTAATACGGACAGCATACGCTGTCCATATTCAGCACTGCACAAGCAGTTCTAGTAAACTGCTGGTGCAATACCGCCCCCTGCAGATTTGCGGCCAATTGGCGGCTAGCAGGAGGTGTCAATCAGCCCGATCATATAGGATCGGGCGGATTGATGTACGCAGTCTCAGAGGTGGCGTATGAGTTAAGAAGCAGCAGGAACAGGGTGAATTGGCCCAATTTGGCCAATAATAAATTGACCCCTAAAACTAAAACAATTCAGATGACTAAAATACGACTAAAACTAAAATGACAAAAGACTAAAACTAAGACTAAATCGAAAATTTGCTGTCAAAATGAACACTGTATCTGAATGCATTTTGACAGTTTTTCACCACTAGAGGGTGTTAGTTTATGTGTGTCATATAGATACTGAGGACTACCACTGATTGGCTAAAATGCAAGTCTGTCAAAAGAACTGAAATAAGGGGGCAGTTCGCAGATGCTTAGATATAATATAATAACATAGGTACAAAGTAAATTAGTATAACTGTGTTGGTTATGCAAAACTAGAGAATCGGTAATAAAGGGATTATTTAAAACAATAAAAATTCTGGTGTAGACTGTTCCTTTAAGGGCAAGTTGTGATTAGTAGGCCAGTTATGAAGAAAAGAGATAACAAGGTCTACCTCCTAGAAAAAGTAGTATTTGGAAGAAGGAGGATTTTTAATTCTAGTGGCTTTAAACAATTGACATATGTTAGGATGAAGACTGATAGGGATATCATTCATAAAGTCATGGCCCAGGGATATGGCAGAGCAGGATATGTTGATGGATCGATATGCCAAACCGTCATTGAAAATGGAAGATAAGTAATTAATAATTTCACTTTGAGGAGCTGCAAACCAGATACAGATTCCTCTGTGAACAGCAGCCAGACAATTTGACCAGGCTGAGATTCAAAATGTGTTGTGCCTGGGGCCCAGGTTGAGAGAACCCTCTCAGAAAAGAGGGTGGGGTTTGCCTGAGAGGTCTAGGAGAAAGCTGGGTAGAGGTGGGATTAGAAGGAGGGGAAAAATAAAGGTTTGAGGAGAGAGGGGTACAATGATTGGGCTGGCCAAAGGGGAGCTATCAGGAGAAGAGCAATCTGAATCCTGCAAAGGTGTGCAAGGGTTCAGGAAATCATGGAAATGGGGGGAAGGCATAAGCAGTGTGACTGTGCAAAGTTTGGAGAAACGCATGTACTGCATCTGCTTCGCGATCCGGACACCAACAGTAGTAAGGTTTCATTATGAAATTGGATGAATCTGGATGTGAAGAGGTCTATGACAAAGGGCCTCTTAATGTGGAAAGGAAAAGGAAAATTTTGGAAAGTAATTTCCTATCTCTGGAGTCCTGAAGATAACGAAATTCCCAGTATGCAGCAGAATTGGAAAGACCTGGCAGATATTCGGCCTGGATTGAGATATTGTTTTCTAAACAATGGTGGACAAAATCTTTTGTGAAATCTGAGAGCGCTTTGAATCTGGTACTTCCAAAGCATTTCAAGTATCTCCTGGCGGAAATTTTGTCTTTGGGGAGACAGAGGGAATAGGATAGAATATCTGTCTGGAAACCTAGAATAATAAGAAATAGGTGTGAAATTTGTGCAATCATAAAGAGTAATACATGTACAGTATATTACAAGATTTAGCAATAGTATAAATTATATGATGCCAGAAAACTGAATAATCACTGATTAATTTATTCAGGAAAAACATATTGCTCAAGAAAAAAATCAAAGATTTAACCCTTTAACCATTGAAACAAATTTTCATAGGAAGTTAGTTACCATTACACATAAAGCAGTGGCCCTAACAAAATAATTATTGTCACATTTATGGCTAGATTATGAGCGGCATGCTAACATTTGCATGCAAGTGAAAAGGGGTTTATCACGCCTCGTTGAAAGTAAATAAATTTGCTCATGCGCAATTTAATTTAACACCCGTCGGTTAGCACAACTTTAGAACTCTGGTTAACTGGTGCACTCGACTAAAAAGTTGCAGTTACATTCATAATAGCACTCTCTCATAAAAAATATTTAAAAAACAATTGCAATTAAAAGTTATAAGAGCTCAAAAATATGAAGTCTCAGGTGTTGCAAAGAGCTTTAGAACATAGAAATACATATGCATGTCTAAATACAGTATGTGTATGTATGTATATATATATATATATATATACACACACTCACTGGCCACTTTATTAGGTACACCTTGCTAGTACCGGGTTGGACCCCCCCCCCCCTTTTGCCTTCAGAACTGCCTCAATTCTTTGTGGCATAGATTCAACAAGGTGTTGGAAACATTCCTCAGACATTTTGGTCCGTATTGATATGATAGCATCATACAGTTGCTGCAAATTTGTCGGCTGCACATCCATGATGTGAATCTCCCGTTCCACCACATCCCAAAGGTGCTCTATTGGATTGAGATCTGGTGACTGTGGAGGCCATTGGAGTACAGTGAGCTCATTGTCATGTTCAAGAAACCAGTTTGAGATGATTTGAGCTTCAGCTGTTTATTAAATAATCAGACCAGCCCGTCTGGCACCAACAACCATGCCACGTTCAAAGTCACTTAAATCCCCTTTCTTCCCCATTCTGATGCTTGGTTTGAACTTCAGCAAGTCGTCTTCACCACGTCTAGATGCCTAAATGCATTGAGTTGCTGCCATGTGATTTTATATATATATATATATATATATATATATATATATATATATATATATATATATATATATATATATATATGTATATATATATATGTTTAAAAGTTTATATGTTTATAAGTTTAAATCACTAGTATTTTTTTAATGTAAAATAGCTGTTTAACTTAGGGCAATGCCCTACAAAAGGCCCTTTTAATGGCTATTGGTAGATTAGTTTAGATTAGAGGGTGTTTTTATTTTGGGGAGGCTTTTTTATTTTCATAGTGGTATTAGATTAGGTTTAATTGTTTTATTTTATTTAATTTAATCTTAGTTTTTTATTTTGAAGTAATGTTAGGTTTTTTATTTTTATTGTAACTTAGTATTTTTTTTAATTTATGTAATTGGGGTTAATTTAGGGGGTGTTAGGTTAGGGGGCTTAGTAATTAAATGAGTTATTTGCGTTGTAGGGGATTGGCGGTTTAGGAGTTAATAGGTTATTTAGGTTTAATACGATGAGGGGGTTTGGCGATTTAGGGTTTAATAGCTTAATTAGGTTTAGTGCGGTTTAGGGGTTAATGGCGGATTAGACGGTTAATTAATGTATTAGTTAGATTGCGATGTGGGTGAATGGCGGATTAGGGGTTAATAGTTTTATTAGGTATATTGCGTTGTGGGGGCTGGCGGTTCAGGGGTTAATACTTTTATTATTAGTTGCGATGTGGGGTGGTGGCGAATATATAGGGGTTTTGATATGTCGAGTTTATTTTTGGGAGGCCGATTAGACTGTTACGGGAGATTTAACTTTTTTTTTTTTTCTTATGTGCCGGCAGTTTCTAAAATACCATAAGTCAATGGCGACTCCAGAAATGTGTATTTACTCACATTTCTGGACATCGCCAGTTTATCCGACTTACGGCAGTATATGAACTGCCGGCGAGGTTTATGTGATTCCCCGATGTGCAAGGTGAAATTACA